>NW_020229892.1:1211800-1237761 GCF_003227715.2 Harpegnathos saltator
GGGCGATCTGTGATCGTGTCTCACGATACGTTCGCGCCATGGAGGACCGCATCTCGTCGACGAGTTTAATCGAGGATTTTTCAATGAAACTAACGCGCGCTAAATCCGTAGAAGTGGCATCGTCGCGAGTACGGTGTGTCTCTTATAAACAAACTGCTAACGATAATCTACGCGAGTTATTTCTTGCGTTATCCTTTTCCGCGTAGGCATACCTCTCTCTATTGCCTAACTATATATACAGTGGTATATCATGTCAAATAAGCGGCAATGTGTTGCGAGTAATAAACCGACCGGCGAGACAGCATCATTCCCCACAGACAGCCGAGCGAGAGTCAAACGCTTTCGTTTTTCGTTTCGCGTGTCACGTGGAAATTACGCTAAGTTGCTTAATTATCGACCCTGATAAGTTCGCGATGGGAATCGCAACCGACGTGACTTCCGGCGCTGTAAACCAGCGAGGAGAGGGTCATCTCGCGCGATGTTGAATCTACATGGTTTTTCAATGAGAAATTAGCAGTTTCGATTCCCGAATCATAACACAACTTCATAAACGAGAGAAATAACAACGGAGCAATATGACGGAAGGATACGCTCGTGGCAGGGAAGTGCGTAACACTGAGTTTCGCAGTTATAATCGTCTCTAACGTCGACCAACCAATTAGGAAGCTTCGTGACCTCAGTTTATTCGCGCGCTACTTCGTAATCGTATCTAGAGCCGATAATGCGCGATCTAATAATGAACGACTGATTCGCAAATTCTCGCAAACTACGCTACGTTCCATCTTCATTGCGCTCTACTCTTTGGCCGCGTTCCGACGTTCATTATCAGTACTAAGTATTAAGTAGAAAAATCTATATTATACATAATGTATACTATAGCTTTTTAGTGCTAGCAATGAATATCGGAATATTGCCTTTATTTTATTCGATTACACGCGATTTCCGACATAATCGGAAAAATAAGTGCGGTTGTCGACTGATCACATAGAGCTCAGATACCAGTAAATTCTATAATTAGACCTCGATTTTTTCTTTTCAGACAGAAATTGCAGAAAGAGAGAGAAACAGAGAGAGAGAGAGAGAGAGAGAGAGAGAGAGAGAGAAAGAAAGAGAGAGAGAGAGAAAGATCCACATATCATATATATCTCCTAGCTTATCTAAGAAGCTCTCAATATATTCTCCTAATATTCGGTCAGCGATCGCGCAGAATTACGCGGGACATACAGACCAATGGACTTGTTTCCTTTGCTATAAAAGCGCGGGAATGATTCCTAACACGCATACATATAAATCTATAGTATATCGACACATGTGTATGTGTGTTTGTAAATGTTCGTTTGTGTATTATGTCCTACTTCCATGTACACCGCATTATTTTTCAACGGCACATTCTCAATGCAATACGGGGAGACAATCTTATCTCCACAAGAATATTAAAGTTTAAGATAACCGTATAATTTATCATCGACAGAAAAAAGAAGCTCCCTAACAAATCGCGTTTTCTTTCAGAAGAGGAAAAGGACTAAATATCATATTTTTCTAATCTTGAAGAAACTCCAATGAAGAATTCTACATGTGCATACTCGATATTTAATTGCAAATATATATAATTTGGAACATACAAAATTAAGCAAAAGTACAATGAATAAGAATCAGTCTTGCAACTCGACTATATATTGGTTAAGAATAAATCTGGAAAAAATTGCCCTTAAAAAATAATGCGATTCAAGTGCGATACACTGTACATCTCGATAAACATCATACCTCGACTTTCGTTTCGTAGTTATCGTGTTGTCACTCGCAATATTTTAACCGTTTATCTTACACATTCGTCCACTACACTGAATACATATAAGATTATAATGCGCGCATAGTTAGCGCACGATGCTCAGCCCGTGTGCTATTTAACAGAGATCGTTATCTCGACACAGCGCTATTTATTCTTTGCTTAACGAAACGAAAGCTTTCTCAGATATTCATATGTACACGCTGTGTGATCTCTATAACTATTATTATAATATTCAAGGTACGGTGTTGTGGTATCAGTGCGACATTCGAGATAGCAGTCGGGAGTTACATTAAGTGAACGTATAGTGAATTTCTACATATAATAAACAATATCTATGCTAAAATATATGATTGTAATAAATTCGCAGTAAGCATAGCACGAGGACCCGCTTCGATTTCGGTTTCGCTGCATCTAGACTTGGTTAATGTTAATTAGGCAAATTCAAGCGGCAGTGCGTTACCTAGCTACCAGGAAGAACAAAAAACACGTAACAAACCGCTGAATAAGCCGATAAGGACCTCGTTACTATGTTACACGCCCGACTAGTCGTGTGTATTAGTTCAACGCATAAAATATTTCTATATATTATTTAGGAACAATACAATGCGAATAAAAACACTAAACAATTATATAAATTAATTATACGAAGTTACGTATGATATGTACGATATGTACGATACGTACGTATATAAAAAAAAAACTGAACTTAAACTCAATTAATTTAATAATAATTGAAACAGCTAATTCGACAAAAAGAAAAAAAATGAGAAAGATAACAAACTCGTTAAAATCTTTTTTTTTAAATATTAGTCAACAGATCTCAGTTTTCAATATATAAATACTGATTATTACGAAAACTCCTGCCATTTTATGACTGTGAAAGCCGCGACCGAACAGTCAGGTCGCGTGATCATTAGTGCGTCCGCGCATAACTCACGAAGGAGAGAATTGCGAAGTAATCGCGCATATTACGTATTGGCAATCTCGCTCGAGTCTTTCCGAGAACAAGACGTCGAGAAAAAACAATTAAAAAAGTAATTTACATACGCAAATCGCGCTATTATAACAGCAACGACAGTATCGTGAATGTATGTCGCGCTCACGATTATAAACACCGCTGCTGTCGACTAAACATGCTAATCCTTCACAAGCGGCTCAGAAATACTTTCACCTATCATGACGGAGGAGATTTGCAACCGCTACAACGGGAGATAAGACGAATTTTACGATACTAAGTATCGAAAATTCATTATCGTGAGCACCTGCTTACAGGAGAGAGTATGTTCATTTGAAAGCTTCGCCTTAAGTTTCTCTCTATAGTATACATAACATGGTAATGATAGTTTAGAAGTCTCGCGCTTCGAACATTGGTCAATTGCTTCCATATTTTCGGCTGCATTGTATTACGACACACCGCTTTTTCTCCTATTTACATATATAACTCACACGCGCGGCACACTTAATGTCTAAATATGGTTTTCCTGCACGACGCGACATATATATATGTATTGGGTGAGTGCAAAAGTTCGTGCGGAGTTTCAATAGATGGAGTTATAAGCGTCGTAAAGTGTTGTCATTAATACTTCCATCTACATATTATATAACGTTGGAAAGATGACGTCTTCAGCTGTTATTAAAAAAAAAATCATTTGTTTTCATACAAACTGCTTCGAGAAATATCACTTTAAAAATGAGTATCGATAAGGTGCATTTACGGCATGTTACGCTTTACGAGTTTCGGAAGGGAATAAACGTTGCCGCAGCCGTAAAAAACATTCAGGATGTTTATCAGGATGAAGCACCAGCTAAACAAACTGTGGAAAAATGGTTTGCTAAATTTCGGCGCGGAGAATTTAACCTTGAAGACAAGCCACGCTCTGGTCGACCTTCTGACATTGATGACGATGTTTTGCGTACTTTAGTGCTCAATAATCCGCGAATTTCAACAGAAGAAGTTGCTACAGCACTAAACGTTGACCGATCAACCGCTTTTCGGCGTTTAAAAAAGATGGAATTCGATTTGAAGCTCGATATATGGGTGCCCCATTTGCTGACCGAGAAGAACAAAATCAAGCGAATTTCTGCAGCCGTTTCTTTACTCGGGCGGCTCAATAACGAGTCGTTTTTGGATCGACTAGTGACGGGCGATGAGAAATGGGTCCTCTACAACAATGTTCTGGCAGCACAAACGGACATGGAAACAATCAGGTGAGCATGGTGACGCAATGCCAAAGGCCAGTTTGTACCCGATGAAGGTGATGCTCTCTGTTTGGTGGGATTGCAAGGGCATAATCTATTTCGAGCTTCTCCCCGCTGGCGAAACGATTGATTCGGACAAGTACTGTCGCCAATTAACCAATCTGAATCGAGAAATAAAAGAGAAACGTCCGATTTTGTCAAATCGCAAGGGAGTCGTCTTTCATCACAACGCCAGACCACACGTTTCGAAAAAGACGCTGCGCAAACTGAAGAGCCTGAAATGGGATGTCTTAACGCATCCACCGTATTCTCCTGATATCGCACCATCTGACTATCACTTGTTCCGGTCATTGCAAAATTATTTAAATGGAAAAAACTTTGACTCTTTGGAGGCCTTAAAAAACGGCGTCTCTTCGTTCTTCGAATCTAAACCGCGCAGTTTTTATGATCGAGGCATCCGTATGCTGCCAGAACGTTGGAAAAAGATTATAGAAAACGATGGAGAATAATATCATTGATTGAACAAAGATTTTTGTTTGCCTAATCACTGTGTGACTTTTACTCACAAACTCCGCACGAACTTTTGCACTCACCCAATACATATATACATACACAACATATACGATACGTGGCATACTTCTTTCATACGAACGACATCGTCTTTCGCCAATAAGTATTGTAAGTTCGTAAGCACATAATTTAGTCCTCTCTTTTTCTATATCTCTAAGATAATCTGGAAATAAACTCTTCAATTGTCATGTTTTGTTACAATAACATTTGGAAATAAATGAGAGAGAGAGAGAGAGAGAGAGAGAGAGAGATTGTGTGATTGATTCAAGATATAAAGTTGGATATATATGAAAATAACCGACTTTTGAAGAGCTGAATATATTATAATGATTGAAAAACCATTAAGGACATTCCACATTTTCTCGAATACAATTCCTCGGATAATTATAACTCGTAAGATGCGAAAATACCATTTGTCAAAGATAGCTGTACGTACACATATCGTATCTGCTTAGAACAAGATTAACCAATGTAAACCCAATGGCTCCGAAATGAGAAAGCGTACGTTTTGTCATACTTTTACATCCATGTCTTACTAGACATCCATTTCATTGGACTATGGAAACAAGAGTATTTTGCAAGCCCATTATAGTTATAAAGTATGTTTTAAATATCTCTACATACTTAGAGTTAACCATTTTAGCTACAAACTTATATTTCACTCTTATTCCGCATCTTTCAATTCTTGCCTCATAGAAAGTCTATCAGAATCACATCACTATTTTGCTCCTACTTCGTAGACATAGTACTTGATTATCTCAGTTTTAACATATGTGTGTATGTACATGTGTATGTGTGCGCGTGTGGATGTGGATGTATGTGTGTGTGTACATTTAAGTATTGAATACATATCACATGCAATTTAAACGGGATTGTCAAATACATATTTATGCTGTATTTTCACTTTTAAGGATGCAGCATTATGATAATGTGTTTACAACACACTTTATGTTCTACTCGTGAAGAAGAGAAATAGATGGTAACTAAATAATAGTGCATTATGAATCGCGTTGTTAAAACAGAAGAAAAATCATTCATGATGGGAGATAATTGAAGTTGTTATTCGCTCTCGAAATATTTCTCGATGTATTCTTTTTTTCTTTTCTCAAAAAGATTAAGGATTATCCATTACTAAATTATAAAAAAAGGAAGTCATTTCGTCATTCATTTAAAAATATGGATTCAAAACAATGCATGAAGAAAATCAAAGTTCTTCGTTTTTCGGAAAAATACACAATGAAAATTCTATAAGTAAAAAAGAAAAAAATCAAAAAAGTATGACTTTACGCACACGTTTCCAATTACTTCGTTATTTGATTAAAAATTAAATGATACAAACTTTTGACCGTTAATATCCATTGCAAATATGCAAAATTATCACGAAAAAGCAAACGTGCAAATTAACATTACATATATATATGAATGTGGTTTAATGTCATTGTGCGTATACCTGTCGATGTAATGCAGTCATACCTCGCGTATGTGCGTATTACATATGTGTATCTTCTGTATTCGTAAGAGTACATCTGGAACGATGTCGGTAATGAAAATCTAGAAGGAGAAAACGGGGAACGCTTGAAACACCGAGTTTAAAAAATAAATTTTGAAATACCGTGCGCCATACACACGGCAGAAGTGTGTATCTCTAACATATGTCGTATTTATTCTCTTGGCGTTTGCTGTATCTATCGGGCCTGATGACATTTCTGTGGCTTTGAGAAACACAAATAGAAAGAATACCGAAAATTTGTTTATATCGTATTTCTACCAGCACGAAATCGTTCATTGGATGTATCCTAGTGTTTCAATGCGCCTTCCTCTATTTTCCCTGCTATCAACATTTATATATATATATATATATATATATATATATATATATATATATATATACACACATGTAAATGTAAAGCTCGCGTGTTGCATGCGATTTAATTGGCATGGCACTTATACGAAATATTCAAGTTTTAAGACATCTACTACCACACAATGGGTTACACATTTAAGGAAGGCCACATTGAGCTAATCTAATGAATTACTATCGGACATTTTGAACGAGTACATCGGTTTAGTATTTTGCCTATCTCGTTTAACTTAAGATACATGTACAAACGAATAATTATACGAAGAACGATATTTCTAAAAGGATGTAATATCATCTGAGCAATCTCGTTCTTGTTGCGAGTTAATAAGTCAACGATTTCAAAGCTAGTGATTATTCACCGGTTTAAACCCAATTTATACCGCTCCTAGTTTATCTTCAAGTGTCAAAAAAAAAGATATCCTCTTTCTTTTCTTGACACAGATAATAGAGATAAATGACAAAGAATGGGCAGTCTCTCCAGCGATGAGCGAAATTCTTTCGCATCTATATCGGTGTTTCCGAAAAGCTATATCGCACCGCCGATAAGCGTTAAAATACGTAGAAAACTACGGAATTATTAATAATCTGTAAAAAGTTGCGCACATTCCACGTTTTCGAGTTTTACACTTTAGTTCTTTCTATGTGTGTGTCGTGTGTGTGTGTGTGTATGTGTGTCTGTATACGTGCGTGTCTTCTTTTTCTCGCATATAACGATTCTTCTCACATATCGCGAGTGAAAGTTTTGAATTTAATGGGCGGCATTTTGTTTCAACGATAAAATAATCACGTAAACACCAGCGTACGCTTTTCATAAACGTAATACTATACGTAAGTAAAAAGCTGCTGAATTCGCCTCTTTTTAGCGTTTCAAGATGAACGATATGGATTCGGCGCAATTTTGCTAGGTATTGCTTGAATAATCGTTGATTCCATCTTTTAGCTGACTTTCGCTGTATCTAGTCTCGAGCACCGGTTCCTTGGAAGTCTCAACGACCTTCTTCTCCACGTCCAAATCATAAAGTAGCGTAGCTTGGAGCGCGTTATACATACCGGTTCGCGCGTATCGCGATGCTTTCGTCAATGCGTGCACGCTTCCAGCCAAAGTCAAAATATCTAGGTACGCACAAATATGTTAAAAACATATAACGGTAACAACATAATGGTATGTTATATCAAATTTATAATTTTCAAATTTACAGTTGCACTAAAAGGACTACGATCAATGATTCACGCGCAAATTCAACGTGAACTACTTTCCCACTACACTCACCATTGTCGTCATACGCTAAAATGCAATGAGGATTCTCTTTTTGACGTTTGATAGCATTTGTGATTTCTTGCTTGCGACAATCTTGAACAAATTTGATAGCTTCCAGCCAATGTTCCATAGCTTTGTGCACACGTTGATTCATCGTAGTCCCACGTAAGCGTTCCATCTGTTCCATTACAAAGTGAAAAATTGTATAAGTATATGTATATACTTATACAATTGTATAAGTATATACATATGCAAATTATATACAAGATACGATTAAAAGATAAAACTGCGACAAACTATGACAATGAAAAACTATTCTTAAAAAAAAAGTTAAAGAACAACAAAATAGAAATAGAAAATACTTGATAGAGAAGAAATAATTTCTTTTTATAAGAGATTTTTTTCGAGAACGAAAAACAAGCAGTTCACTCCATTCAGTGTATACATAACACAGTAAAGTCAAATAAAAGTAGTGGAGTAGAAGGTAAGTTTATAATGCATAGTGCTTACGTAATACAAATAAAACATAAAGTAGTACAGATAAAGATATATTTTCGCAGACACAATTGTTTATTTACCTTCGCTATTAATGTAATGACACGAGCGTGCTCTCTCAAATAATCGATTACCAAGCGATCCACTCTAGACGGATTTCCTTGAGGACGTGGGATAGGTATGTTATTTGCGCTAGTTACTCGTTTCCCTGGAAAGTGAGCGGCTAATCCGGCCTCGCACTTCTTGCGCTCTTTCTCCAGCTGCTTGAATTGCTCGTACGTTTGCTCGAGATTGAAATGCAATATACTCGAGGGACCGGTCTTTCTGGCTGCACCACTAATGCTGTTTCTAAAACTTAAACTTCCTCCGTAAAGCGTGGAGAACAGCCGTGGTACGGGATGAAGCGGAACAGGGACTGGGACTGGCATCACTGACGGGAATGTTCCCGATCTTACAGTATTTGCACCCGATATCATTCTCGAATTGAAAATAATATCCGGCGGTGGGATCCCAGCGGGAATGCTCTGTATTTTTGACATATGATGTTGCTTCATGATGTGACCAAAGGTTGCGTCCTTGTCTAATGTGGAACTTGCGATACAATCAGTCAGATGACCTGCCGAGGGAAAGGCCATCTCTTTAGTTATATCATATCCATCCAGTTTATATGCATTTAATTTAGGCTGCTTTAAGTCGTTGTGATAAAACGCCGAGTTTTGTGGCAATATCTTGAGAGTATCGCCGCCACTGCTGGCAGTGTATTGTTGATAACTGTGACAACCATATTTAGCCATAGGCTGATACAAATTACGCGAACTTAAGTTCTTTGGAAATCCTATCGGCGAATACGGTTTAGCTTCAACAGCCTTTGATTTCGGACTGATTATCTTCAATAAATTATTATCGATCCTACAGTCACTAGGGAGGCAGACGTTTTCATTCGTGTCTAGGTTATTAGTCAAGGATGCGATAAAATTATTTGTACCAGTTATACCAGGGGAATAGTAATCGATTAAGGTTTTATAATCTTGGTCCACAGCTTGATCCAATTTGTAGCTACTACGAGTCTGCGGCTGCAAGAACTGAATCATCTGTTCATTAGGTATGTTACTGATACTTGTCATATTTAATCGAGCGGTATCGTGAGCCTCCTTGGCAAAATCGCTGATGTCGTTACGTTGTATATTGCTGCCAAAACAAGTATGTAGAGTCGTTGTGTCGGCAGGTGAGAAATGTGATGGCGAAGTTGACAGGAAAACAGATTCGGCGTTTAGGTCAGTCATCGCCGAGTTCGGCCTATATCCAAAACTCTGAGTGGTGTTACTGCTGATACTGTACATATCATGCATGTTCATCATAGATTGATTGCCATATGAGTTAGATGGCGTACAATTGTGTCTCAAGCTGTTGTGATACTCCAGCTCATTAATAGGAACTGTCGAGTTCGATGAATCCAAGGCGAGGGTTAACGCCACATTGAAATTAAGATCCGGTTTAGCACAACTTGGAACTCTCGAGTAATTTCCCATTAACTCACTCCTGTTGCACCCCATTGAAGGCGTCATTAAGGGCTCTGTCCAACTACCAGACTGTTTGCTGTAATTGATTTCATTTGTAGTGATAGTTGTTAGCAGATCGTTACACAGTGGCATACTGCTTCCATTTGTGTATATATTCCCATCATTCGAATGTACAACATGTGCCCGTGTATCAGATGAATATGTGTTTGGTGGAAGTTCATTGCTGCTGGCACTACTTTGTTCTGTTGATTGCCCCATGTGTGTATTCAGACTCAATATATTAAAATCATTACAAAGATTGTTTGTACGATGGTATTCACTCTTAACATTGTTATAGGTATTGTTTGTTAATTTGCCGCATGGATAACGACTTTCTAAGTGATCTACCACATCACTCAAATAACTGTTCAGACTATCTCCAATTTGATTAGGATAAGAGTTAACAAACTCAGCAGTTTGATAATTTCTGCTGTTATAACTATTGCGAAAAGTATCAATGGTCATGGAATCTTCATCAAGGATCTTTGACACCAGATCATTAACCATTGAATTATTTAAATCCTGACTATCATCATCTTCAGTATTCATCTAAACAGATTTTGGCATTTTGAAAACTCAACCATATTGACAATATTGTTATAGCAACAACATTATGCATTATCATTCTATAAAGTTAGCACAAAATTTATTAAATATCTATATTACTTACATTTCTTTTTGTGCTGTAGTCTGTTAAGTCGTAACTCCAATGATTATATTCTGAACCATGCAAGTCCCTTGAATATATTTTCCGTGGTACATCCAACATATTGACACTATGTTCAATCTCGTTATTCTGTATAGAGAACAATTGTCGATATAAAATTCTTGTAAATGACAAGTGGACTTGGGTAATCCATAAAACAAAAATATACAGTAATTTAGTGTCGTCAACAATAATTTAGTAAAGCTGATAGTTTACGATTAACTAAACTTCGAATGTCACGACTGTTAGCATCGAAAAAGCCTTTGAATAATATATATTATTTATTTAGCGACAATTATTATAGGAAATGTATTCAACCATATAAAATAGCATAGAATCTGTCGATTGTTTTCGAACGACGCGAACGAAAGGAAAGAACAGTCGATTTATTACATGAAAATATTAAACGACGTAAAAGATGCGAGACATGCGACGTGTGCTGACGAAATAAAAATCCCAATAACCGAGAAATCGAACGAAGTAAGAAAAGTTGAAGCTACGTTATGATCGTGGCTATGCCTATGGCAAATTCGCTACACTCGAATACACCCACACGCTGATCGAGACGAATGTAAGGATAAGCGCAGATATTATACCATCACTATTTGCATTCTTGCGGACGAATGTGAGAAATACACGAAGCATGATTTCTTATATTCACGTTTTTTCGTTCACTCGCTCGGTGCAGCTTCAAACAAACGCGGATCGCACCCTTCTCCCTTCTTTCTCAGGTTTACGACACAAGAATTCTGTTCCTATTAGACAGCACTTTCTGTGTACTTTCCTGCACTTTCCTCTCCCGAATATATGTACACAACAGATAAAAAAGATATTGGTACCGCCGTTCTTATTATTTTAATACAATTCTATATGAAGACAGATATTACTAAATAAAAATTTCTGTTCCTAACGTGCGTATGAAAACAATATTTCCCGACGAAATACTTTGCCGCATTATTTGTCTTTCCTATGGAAACAAAAATATGGAGAGAACACGATGAATAGTATGACAACTTTCTCAACTTACTGTACTTGTGTCATTTGTGGTGCAGAAAATGTAACATAGTGCAGCTAAGTAGGAGGAACCCAATACTATTTTGATATAATATTTAATGAAACGCCAAACAAGACTTCGTTGTCTTTTAATCTGATGAAAGAAGTGTGACAGGGTGAGGAGAGGGTGAGGGGAAGAGAGAAAGAGAGAGAGAGAGAGAGAGAGAGAGAGAGAAAGAGAGAGAGAGGAAAAGAGAGAGGGAAAGGGAGAGAGAGAGGTAGAGAGAGAGGGGGGAGAGAGAGAGAGTGAGAAGGGGAGAGAAAGAGGTTTTTAAAGAAAACCTTACCTTGCCAACGATGGCGAAAGCATTATCGCCGAGAATCATAGATGTCTGATTACACACTTTGGACAACGCCATTCGTTAAAAAAGCTGGTCGATGGTTACTGTCTCACTACTATCACTGATTGTATCGTCGTTACTCGCCATCACTTTATCGCGACGATCAGTTACAATCGGTTTTCTTAACTAGTTTTGATGGTGATTCCTATTTTTCTATTGTCATCCATCACTACCGCTTGTTATTCACATCTTCTGTACGTACCGCTCATATACCACTCGTACACTGTTCACATTATTCACTGACATTTCACTGACCCATATGAGTCTCATCTAAGTGGTCGAAACTCGCGTCACTTTATTGTAGATAATATACGACGATTCACATTTTATCAACCGTCGATTAGAAAGCATATTACCAATGAAGTAATAATAAAGATGGTTGACTCTAAATTATTTTCGTAATAGCAAAGAAACTTTCGAGCTATGATTAAAGAAGAATAATAACATACATACATTATTGTAGTTTTTCAATTTTAATAATACATTTTTAATTACCCCGATAACAAAGCGTGTCAGCACGTTAGTGCATGCTGTGGTAAGCACATCGAGCAAGAAATATGCTGCCACCGTACTGTCTTGCATCGATAAAGTTTGCATGTTACCGTCACGACATGTAATTCACCCCGATAACAAAATGTTTGCATGATGATCTCACAGTGCGCGCTTCTGTCGTTGTACAGCGAAAAGGAACAGACCATTCGCCTTTATTTCTTTTCGCATGTATAACGGACATGATATAAATACAAGCCGATATTCTTTAGCCAATATTATTTAAAAATTTAATTAAAGTAAGTTTTATTTTTGTTTATATTTATTTATTGTTTCACATTCATTTGAAAAATATACAAATTGCAAAAATTCGTTCACGTAAAATTATTCATAAAATTTCGACTGGGTATAAGTACAGGTTAGCTCGAATAATTTTTCTTTCAAATTGTTCTTTCGAACAATACTTCGCGTAAAGAGATGATTGATAGAAAAGTACTTTTAAAATCAGATAATGTTGCATGTAATTCTAAAATGAATGATTCAACTAACTTTTACATAAGGCAGGAATTTCGAAATGTAAAACTTACTAACAAGTCTTCTCGAACAAGTTATAATAATGTGGAAAATGAGAAGAAAAATAAATCTGAAATTGAGGAATCTTTAGTTCTTGGTGTAGAAAGAAATTTCGAGGAAGAGCTTGCTTATGTGTTTCTAAAAACACGTATTAACCATGTCCAAGCAAAAGAGATTTTGCAACTTCTCAGGACTCATTCTTGTTTTTCACAACTTCATTGTGATCCAAGAACAGTTATGAATATACCTCGTACACCATGTAATATTATTGACATTGCTGGAGGACAGTATCTACATTTAGGTTTCGAGAAAGGAATTCAGTCTATTCTTAAAATTATATCTTTAGATATCATCCCGAATAATTTAAAGATAGATTTCCATGTAGATAGTGCCGCTTTAGATAGTGCAAGTAAAATTCAACTGTATCCTATACAAATCAGAATTGCTAACATTTATGGAAGTAAGCTAGAAATTATAGGTGTTTGGAAAGGATCCTCAAAACCTACAAATGCTACTGAGTTATTAAGACCATTTGTTGATGATGTGCTACAAGAATAATAAAGGAATAACTTTTAATGGGAAAAAGTTACATTTAGTATTTGTTGTTTAATCGCAGATACAGTGGCATGAGCTTTTGTGTTAGAACATCAAGGTCATAAATCTAGAATTCCATGTTCCAAGCATTGGATCACAAGAGAAAGTATTCGCCAAGGTGTTATGGTATATCTTGATGTAGATCATAGGTTGCGAACAAGCAAAGAATATGATATATGTTTAGATGGAGAGCATCATAATGAAGAAGGATCTATCGCACATCTTTCTATAAATTTAGTAAAACAAACTGTTTTCGATTATATGTACTTAGTTTGCCTTGGTGTTAGGGATAAAATGTTCTTGGCTATTATCAATAGAAAATATGCTTCTTCTGCAAAACTTTCACCTGCCTCTAAAAATTCTTTCTGATAGATTGAAGTTAGCTAAACAATTTTGTCTAAAAGAATTTGCAAGACTACCAATTGATATAGCAAAACATCGTACTTTCAAGGCTACAGAGCATCGTCAAATTTTATTATATACCGGTCCTATTATTTTTGTTGACCTTTTAAATGAAGCTATGTATTTGCACTTCCTACTATTACATTCTGCAATTCGCATTTTGGTAGACGATGCCTCATGTAAAGATGCAGCACTTATTAATAAAGCAGAAACGATGTTGAAAATTTTCGTTAAAAGAGCTCCTAAATAGTATGGTGTTGAATTCGTTCTCTCCGCTAGTCGACAGTCCGGGGTCCAAGTCCGAAAAGTAGTCGCTCTCCTTAAACCAAGGGATAAAGTCCGCAAACGTAGCAGATTCTTCAGCACTGTTAATTTCGAACCATTTGTCTGGTAGACGATGCCCAGTGGATTTATAGAACGCCATGGCATCAGATGGATTCAGACCCAACTTCGCCATGACAATCTTCGCTCTTCGATTTTCAATGAAAGTCGGGCATATGTCCGAGCTGGTTCTATGATTAGGGAAGGGAAGTTTCCTCCGCAGGCAGTTTATACAAGCCAGATGAGATGATGAGCAACTTTTCGAATGATGTCCCTTGCTCGCACAGGTTGCACACATCATGGCTCTCGATCCACCTCTGCATTGAGCCTCAATATGACCGAAACGTTGGCAATTGTTGCATCTCTTTACTTTCTGTATATATGGTGCAAATCTGATCTTTTTCCCAAAATAGATAGCTGCTTTGGGAGCGGATAGGCCTGCAAATGTTATCATTATCATATTGGATGGAATATAAACGAACTTGGATTTATCGGCAGGATCAACTATCCTCTTGTGAATATGCTTGACTTCGAGTATTTCCGGTAGCTGGGTTATGTAATGAGGAGGTGCCTGTAAAAATTGTTTAATTTCCTCCGTTTTCAGAATAATCAATATCTCTGGTAACAACCCTGGAAGTGATACGATAATCCGGTACGCAAGCTATCCAAATGGTATCCCTAATTACTTTCTCCTCCATGACGGACGTTTTCCACCATTTTATTGGCCGCTACCCCGTCTGGGAAGGAGACTGAGAATTTATATGTTCCAATAGATTTCAGATTGATCGCGGATCTCCACAATGTCGGAAAAAGTCTAGCCATTATTTTGCCAATTTTTATTTCGCTCCTGATAATGTTTTTATCGATACGGTTGTCTACTACTTTGGATATATATATTTCGAAAGGACCTTTGGACGGAGGTCCGTATCTATTCTGCATGAGTCTTCTATGTGTTTCGGTCAATGAGTTACTAGACTTTTCCTTCACTCCCAACGAGGGATCAGAGGTCCCATTCGAATATGAAAATGTAGATGTAGAAGAATTATTGCGTTGATCTCTCACCGATTCCGCGTATAAAGAATACTGCGATCTGTCATCAAGGGTATTTAGAGGAGATTACGTGTCCTTATCAGAATCGAGGTTTCCTTTGTCTATATCCATGGTATAAAATTCCGAAGTGAGCCTTGCAGTGCGTGACGAAAAACCTTTCGACTCGAATGAATGTAATCAACAGTGGGATTAGCGATAAAACTTTGTGAGAATGCCAGGTCTAAAATATAAAATGAGAGGAATAGGTTATATTGACAAGGAGTAACTGATCGTTCTCGTTCCGTGTCCAGAACCGAATTCACTCCGTTTAAAGCAAGTTGTGGAATTTGGCCTAAGGCTAATATTACATTTGTCGTACGACAATCTTTTCGAATACGTTGATTGGTTAATAAATAGAATATTTCTAGGATTGCTTCGCGTACGCCAATCAATGTATCCGAAAAGCTTATCGTACGACATATGTAATATTAGGCTAATATTGTTTTCCATACGGACTAAGGTTATATTCACAATTCACTGTTACTCCTAACAATCTATAATATAAGTGACGTGAATTATAGGTTTTCAGTACTGAAGGTTTCAGAACACGGCTTACAACGTTACCACCAGTTACCACATGTAATATTCGTTCAAAAGAAACGTATACATATTCTAATACGAATATTCGCAAATTATTCAGAGAATACATATTAGCGATTACTTGAGAAACGTATACGCTTTCCGACCACTCGTAAATTACGTATACGCAACGTTGCGAGTGAGTTACAGAATCGAGCCCCTGCTTCACCCTGCTTGTGGCGGCTGAGCGAAGACGAGCTCGCGGGCGTCGCGGTAGATAGCGGGAGAGGGTCGACCGCTACATTTTCACCATGTCAGAAAAAGGGAATATTTTATATGAAGATGATGTGACATCTGAATGGAAAGATTTATCATTAGGACAATTATTGTTAAAACAACTAACACTGCATGGTACTTGTGTAGCACAAGTAAGTATATGCTTATTAATATAATTACATGATTTCTCCTGTTTATTGTTTTATTAAAATAATATTTTTATAATTTTATCTTGTATATACGTAAATTCAAAATATTTTGTATCGTAAATATAAAACCTATGTATTGTTTCATCCCAGCAAACAATATTACATGTAACATGAATGTTGTAATTTCCTACTCAACAATATAACAGTTATATTGTTGAGTAGGAAATTACAACTAACATGCATATTAAATGTAATATTGTCTTTGCTGGGTTTTTATATTGCAATTTTTTCAATACAAGACATCTATTTAATTAAATCTTCAAAAAATCTTTTAGTTTATCCATACTAACTGACATTTATAATTATTTTTATGTATTGTAATTTGTAGTATTTTATACAACAATTACACAATACTTCATTTTTGTAATATTTTATACAATTCAAGTTTATATGTTGCTTTATGTTTATACATATATATATATATATATATGATATATATGTGCATACATATGTACATATAATAACAATAAATATTTTTAACAGATAAACGCCCATACAGGCAAGGAACAAACTTTCGAACATATCTTAAACACTAGTCGTAAGTTGGCAATTTTCTTTCAGAAAAAAGGAGTGAAAGTAAATGATACAATTGCCATATGCAGTGAAAATAACTTGGAATTTCATATTGTTATATGTGCTATATTTTATGTGGGTGCTACAGTCTGTCCATTAAATCCACTATATTCAGAAAGAGAATTCAAACATGCACTTGCCATTTCTAAGCCAAAATATTTATTTATTTCTGCAATAGCATTTAATAATATAAAAATGATAATCAAGGATTTATACTGGTCACCAAAAATATTAATATTAACTGAACATCACAATATCAGTACAACATGGATGAATTTAAGCAAAGCAATATCAAATATATCAAACAGTGATATGAATATGTTCCGAGCTATTTCTGTTGATATAAATAACCATGTAGCAGCAATTTTATGCTCGAGTGGAACTACAGGACTACCTAAAGGTGTCATGTTGACAGACAAAAATTTCATTACAGTCATAAAACATGTAATGGATATATATATACAGATTAATGAAGGAAAACTTACAGGTTTAGCATTGCTACCATTTTTTCATGTATATTCATTTACTATATTGCTGGTTAGACTCATAACTGGAAACACGTCTATAATCTTTTCACATTTTGATGAGGAATTGTTCCTACAATGTATTGAGAAATACAGAATTGAGAATTTAATATTGGTGCCACCACTTATGGTGTTCTTGGCTAAACATCCACTTGTAGATAAATATGATTTATCATCTGTTAAGGTAATAGCATGCGGAGCAGCACCTTTGTCAGAAGAGATTTATGAGGCTGTTACCAAGCGATTGAATGTTCCTGTAATTAAGCAGGGTTATGGATTAACAGAAACTACTCTAAGTGTGCTATGGTCAACAGGTGATAAGGCAAAACCAGGCAGTTTTATGTTAGCTCCAGGCATGTCTGCAAAAATCATACCACTGGGAGAATTTGAAACAGATAAAACTTTAGGGCCAAATTGCAGAGGAGAATTATGTTTCAAGGGAGATTTAATAATGAAAGGTTATTGTAACGATGAAGAATCTACTAGAGCAACAATTGATAAAGATGGTTGGTTACATACAGGAGATGTAGGATACTATGACAAAGAAAGATACTTTTACATTGTTGATCGTGTAAAGGAACTTATTAAATATAAGGGTTATCAAGTTCCCCCAGCTGAGCTTGAAGCGATTTTATTAACATATCCTGGTGTGAGAGACGCAGCTGTAATTGGCATTCCAGAAGAAATAGCTGGAGAATTGCCAATGGCTTTTATTGTAAAACAAGATAATTCCAACGTACGTGAAGAGGATATAATTCAGTATGTTAACGAGCGTGTGTCAAATCCTAAGCGACTCAGAGGTGGTATAAGATTCATAAATAGCATACCAAAGACTGCGTCTGGTAAAATTCTGCGTCGACTACTGCGCGATTCTTTACAATCAAAATTATAAGCATGTCAAATATCTACCTTTTATAATGTGTATTATTTGCTATATTTTTTTTAGTGATATTTTGCATAAGCAAAATTCATGATTATTATGATTAAATACAATTAATATAATAATTAATTAATACAAATAATATAACTTAATTCTTTAATAAAGATATTTATATTCATATTATATACAACAATGAATTCTACACAGGATGTCTGAAAAACATAATAACATGAAGTATTTAATTTGATTTACAGGTTCATATCATGCTTTGGATTTGTTTCTGATGTTTCATGAACATTCAATTTATTTTTTCAGAGGGAGGAACACCTAGAAACATTTCTTTCTGAAGAAATAAATTGAAATATTCATGAAATATTAAAAACAAATCAAAGATAGATGCTGTGTATACACACACATATATATATATAAGCTTGGAAATTAAATAAAATATTTCTTTGTACTGCTAAAGCTTAAAATATGACAGAATGATTACAGAATAATATATTAAAAGTAGAGTTTTTTCTAGATAAAAATTTATATTAAAACGAAAAGCATATTCTTTTTCTATTTTTAACATTAAATTTTTTGCAATTGATCCATGATTATAATGTCAAACTGTTCACAAGGTTCATCAAAAATTAAAGTTTTTTTTTTAATATATTTTTGACAGCTCAATAATTATAGAGAAATTCTATTATGCTCTTACAATTTTTGTCAAACATTCTATATATTTTCTATATATTTTCAATAACAAGGAAATAAGTACAAATTAACTTCTATAATATATTGGAAAACTAATTATGATTTTTTCTCTTATATTATATACATTTAAAATAGACTTACAAAAGTAGAGTTTCAACAAGTTGACTTGAGTGTAAATTTTGAGTTAATTGTGAGATACTATATTTACTAAGTCAAGAAAACATTTTTGTTTTCTTTTATATCTATTCAATTATATATATGTTGCCATTATCTATAAGGGAGGTAAAAAGGAAAAGACCGAAAATTTTGTAAAAATTAGGATATATAATTGGTTGTAAAATTTGCTCCTTGTTCCTTATGTAATATACTAAACCTGTTCCTAATATACTATATGTGTATTTCTTATGTTGTCACTAATTTAATAATAAGTATAGTTAAAATAACGATTAGTTAGATCAAAAATAAGCAAAATTATAAAAGTTATAAAATTACATAAGTTGCATTTGTATACTAATTTTTTAACTCATATTTTCATTATATTAAAAATTAATATTACTTAGAAACAAATATTTATAAAATTCATATAATTGAATCCAGATTGTTTAATTGCTTTAAAAACATCAATCATTAAACAACAGAATGCTTTGAAATACTTTATCTTATGCACATACATGCACATATATATACACGGTATTTCAAAATAAACGAATATATATTTAACTATAGTGACTATATGAATATATATATATATATATACATAGATTGCTTGATCAATTTAGAAATTTTCTCTGCTTAGATATATCACTATAGTTTTCATATTTTCCTAAATTTAAATAATAAAATGATAAATTTAAATAATAAAATGTTTAATGTTGAGTTCTTGAAAAAGATCAAATATATATATGCTAAAGAATTCGTGATAGAAAATCTTCCAGTCCGTTGTGTATGTATGTATGCATGTGTATATGTGTGTATATATGATATCTACGCGCGTGCGCATGCAGGTAAGCATAAGTTTCTTTTATTTATTTTTTTTTAATAAAACCGTTTAACCAATCGGAAATTGTTCCCAAAAATTCGTGCTAGTCAATACACATAATGTATTATATTTGCGCGCATGTGTGTATTGGATATATAAACAGATATTTAACAAAATTACATACAATTCAGTAACAGTCTCCAATATTTCAATTTGCCTTTATATATCATTTACAGAAAAAAAAGAAATCAGGTCTGTAACATCTATTTTAATAATGGAAATTAGAGAAACAAATAAATTTTATATAAATATCACTGTTTTTTAAAGCTTTTCAGGATTGGATAAATGTTGTCAAAGGCTTCATAAATTTCCTTTCGAACCTTTGCACCTGGAAAAAATTAAAATTTTTTTTTAATTTCTCGATAAATATGAAGTTAAAAATATAGAATTAAAAATATGAGGATATAGATTTTGATAGCAATATACTATAACTTTATATACTATAATTTTATATTATAATTTTGATAACATGTTAACAGTTTGAAAACTTTGTAACAGAAAATTAAAAAGTATTTTTTAAAACATTATGTGAGCTTTGTTGAGGTTACTATGATGCTATAGAATCTGAAAACATGGATAGATACTCACCTGTCAATACTACTTTTCCTGAAACAAATATGAGTAATACAATCCGAGGTTTCACCATTCTATATATCAATCCAGGAAATAATTCTGGTTCATATGATGAGAATTGCCCATGAGAAAGCACTAAACCCTCTAATCTAATTGGAAACTTAACGTCACAGCTACCGACCATATTCTGGATCTTAAAGTCTAAAAACTTTGCCTATTTATCAAATAATAATAACCAAATTAACAATGGAATAAAATTTATATTATCAATTAACATAAAAATTTACAAATATATTATATCTTAATTACACAAATTGATTATACTCACAGGAAAACCTAGTTTCTGTATAATTCTTGCATACTTTCTAGCTGCAAGACGCGAATCTGCTTCACTTTTTGCACCAGTACAAACCATTTTACCACTACTAAATATTAGTGCAGTAGTTCTGGGTTCTCTTATTCGCATAATGACAGCTGCAAATCTTTTTGGGTTGTATTCAGCGTTCCTAGCATGAAGTGCTATTTTCTTCAAGTCAAGTTTACAATTTAAATTAACAGTAGATACGATATTCCTAAGATAAAACAGAAACATGATATGTAAAGAAATAAAGTAGGAAAAACACATGTTAATATGTTAATTTCTCTATAAAATTACTGTAATTGTGGCAATATTCCAGGGTCAGCTGAAGCTGGTGTCATTGGTGTCATTGGTCCTGGAGTTGAAGGACCTATTGATGCTGGTGCGATTTGACTATTTTGTGGTACTATTGGAGACATCATATTTTGCTAAAAAATAAAAAACAAAACTAATAGAGCAACATTAATATATAATATTATATTTTATATATGTATATATATATTACATCTTTTTTCTAAATTGAAAATAATTTAACATATTGATATTGAATTACTGGTGTTTGTGGTTGCATGAGACTCTGAGGTGTTGCAAATGTTGGAGTTGGTGCATAGGTATGCATAGTTTTCTGCGGTGTTATCATCAGCATACTGCTCTGCATGTTAGGACTCATCGAATGTAACTGTTGTAGTTGATATTGTTGCGATTGTTGTTGTTGCTGCAAAGCATTAGGAAGGATTTGTTGATCCTCTTCTGGCTGATGCAGAGGTGTACCAATACTGGGTATGCTAAAACCTGGACTAGGAAGCATCTGATCCATCTTGAATGTTTATTCAATCTATATACATGTAACTGCAATCTTAAAATTACAGTTGGATATCCATGAGGTAGTTGATGTTTAACTTATATAAGATGCATATAATATACTACCTAAAACAATGTTGATTATTAATTTCAAAGTTTAGTTATCTTCTCTCAATTTAACGAAACAATCACCAAAATTGATATATGATCGATGATTGATGAAAATGATATATAAAATATATAGAAATAAACCTCAAAAATTTTCCCATGCATCATATATATAAAAACTTTGTTTTATAAGTTTAATTCATACACACATACACAAGTTATTCGTTGTTTGTTTATAAATGTAAATATACTGTGTTTAGAATCTTTGACAATAGCTCATTTATAGCATAGTTTATATTCAATAAATGTTTATACTTTTATTAACAATTAACTTCAGGACATATAGTATTTATGAAGTCATTGCTATTGATTTTCTTCTCTTTTCAAGTAGTTCCTTCTTGACTTATTAAGGGTCTACTCCTGTAGAGACAAATCCAGCGTTGACTTTGGAGGCCTCGTGCGGCGAGATCGCGAACCAACACCGTGCGCGCGAGTGCAAGAGCAGGTAGGTTGGATCAAGTCAGTTTGACAAGGACGAACAATCGATTGCACCGTCCTTGTCTTACTCACTCGGGCTTTCGCCGGCCGATACACGGCGAGAAAATGCTTTTCAGGCTTTTGGGTGAGTGAGCTAAGTGTCGCAGCGACTCACGTGCAATACCATTTTACAAATTGACGTATTTTGTCTAGCTGAAGTTATATGTCACCGCCAAATTATTATAGCATGTTCCTTATATTATTCCCGAGATCCCCACAAAGCCAGATTTTGCAATCCGGCCGTCTAAAATTTATGAAAAATAAATGAAGCGTCTGCCGTACCAAGCATCGCAGCGAATCACTCCAAAAATTATTTTACAAGATGCAAAATTTCGCCTCGTTGACGATACGTATAATTGCTAAACTGTTACAGCATATTCCTTGAACTATCCCTGAAGACCTTACACAGCCAGATTTTACAATCCGGCCGTCCCAAATTTATAATATATAAATAAAGTATCAGCCGTACCAGGAGTTGCAGCGAGTCAGGTGGAATACCATTTTACAAGAAGCAATATTTTGCCTTGTTGATGTAATATATGAACTTGTTATAGCATCTTCCTACGACTATTCCCGAGATCTCTACAGAGTTAGATCTTACAAACAGGCCGTCAACAATTTATTATACATAATTAAATCATCAGCTGTACCAAATATCGCAGCGAATCAGGCGGAATACAATTTTACAAGAACAAATATATTGCCACGTTGACAATATATATAACT
The DNA here is from genome assembly GCF_003227715.2 of Harpegnathos saltator. Classification (NCBI taxonomy): domain Eukaryota; kingdom Metazoa; phylum Arthropoda; class Insecta; order Hymenoptera; family Formicidae; genus Harpegnathos; species Harpegnathos saltator. The sequence continues at coordinate 1,234,925 of NW_020229892.1, forward strand.
GCCAAATTATTATGGTATCTTCCTTGAACTATCCCTGAGAACTCTATAGAGCCAGATTTTGCAATCCGGCCGTCAAAAATTTATCATACATTAATAAAGCGTTCGCTGTACCAAGCGTCGCTGCGAGTCACTCGAAATATCATTTTACGAGATGCAATATTTCGTCTCTTTGACGATACGTATTATTACCAAATTGTTGCAGCATCTTCTTCGTACTATACCCGAGATCGGTGCAAAGCCGGATTTTGCAATCCGGTCGTCAAAAATGTATAATATATAAATAAAGCGCCCGTCGTACCAGGCGTTGGAGCGAATCAGTTGAAAAATCATTATAGAAGATGCAAAATTTCACCTCCTTGACGATATGTTTCACCACCAAATTGTTATAGCATCTTTTTTTAACTATCCCTGAGAAACCTACAGAGCCAGATTTTGCAGTGAGGCTGTGAGAAATGTATCATAAATAAATAAAGATTTATGAAGCGTCGGAGCGGATCACATATAGTACTCGTAGCATTGTACAAAATGAGATATATTCCTTCACTGATGTAATATATCATCATCATATTGTTATAGCATATATCTAAAATTATTCCCAAGATCCTCACAAAGTCAGATTTTGCAATCGGGCTGTCTAACTTTTATTATAAATAACTTTATTATAAATAAATAGAAATGCGTCAAGCGTCAAAGTGGATCATACGAATACAATTTCACAAGAAGAGATATTCCACCTTGTTGGCGTAATATATGTAATCGCCGAATTGATATGGAATATTCCTTGAACTATTATCGAGGTCCCTACAGAGCCAGATTTTGCATTCCGGCCGTCAAAAATTTATCATATATTAATAAAGCGTGTGTCGTACGAAACATCGCATCGAGTCCCGCGAAATACCATGTTACAAGAAAAAATATTTTGCCTCGTTGCTCTCATATATCAGTACCAAATTGTTATAACATATTCTTCGATCTATCCCCGAGATCTCTACAAAGCCAGATTTCGCAATCAGGCCGTCTAACATTTATCGTATATAAAAGACTGTACCAGGCATTGCAGTATGTCACGTACAATACAATTTTGGAACATTTATCGTATATAAAAGACTGTACCAGGCATTGCAGCATGTCACGTACAATACAATTTTGGAACATGAGAAATATTATCTCGTTAATGTAATATATCATCATCAAATTGTTCGGCTGTATTCCTTGTATTATTTCTAACGTCACTATAAAGCAGGGTTTTGATTATTAACACATATATATATTATAAGCGACTGTACGGGACAACAACAGGTAACTGTTAACTGTTAACTCCTACAAGTAACTGTAGGAACCATTAAAGTTATTGTAATATTAGAAGTTTATTAATGAATTTATTTTTATTTCTTATATTTCAGGACCGATTTTGTAAATATATATATAGGGTGCTAAATTCCAAACGTAACAGGTAAGAAATCTAGAAAACTATGAAAGATATTTAAAAAAGCTAAAACACGTATTCCATGATTTCGAAGGGGAAAGAGAATGGCATTATCAGTTTTTTATTTGGAAGGCATTTTCAAAGTTGGTTGAAGGTCAACTTAATTTTTTTAAAAAGAAAACCCAATCTTTTATTATATTTTCTTTTTCTACCAATTAATTTTAACAACTTTTGTCTGAAACATTTTTTTATTTGCCTAATATTTTTTAGAAATATTTAAGGGAAACTTGGTAACTTTTTCAACATTTAACTTAAGATATCTCGCTAACTATTCGTCGACAGAAAAAATAGTATTAGACTTTTTTACTTTATTTACTATCAAATATATATATATTTTTTACTATTCTGTGGAAATCTATTCTACTTTTTTGTATAATGTACAGAACAATGTCAATATTATTTTCTATACATAAACTAAGCTGTAATATGTCAAACAATAAATTTAGAATATATATATTTTTATACTTTAAATAATACATAAAGATTTTTAGAAAATAAAGCAGATGCTGAGGACAGGATGAAGACTGAACTATAAAATATTTCTTTATCTCCAGCTCTGAGATTTGATAATCACAGAATGGCTGTGGTCGGTCTAGGAATAGTATCGCTGCTTCGAGATATTGTAATCACAGCACAGACTTTATTATACGAACACAAATGTTATTGTATACAATACATGACCGGAGGTTGCCGGTAGATCGGACAACCGTTAAGCTAAGACTCCATGCATGCGGTGAGCTCCGGCAAACGGCTGCGGAAAGCGACTCCATATGCGCGGCAAAGATTGCGTCACATCATTATTCTTTCAGTCCTGTTTGGTCAATCAATGGTTATTCTATTCGTTGAGTTTTGGAACGCAGCCCATAGTATTGTGTATATAAAAGCACTTCGAGTGACAACAATGTAAAAATTATAACAAAACAAAATAGAATTAATAAATTATTAACAAAACAAACAAAAATTATTAACAAAATAAAATATAATCGAAATAAATAATAAATAAGAATGAATCGCGATGAAAAGCTTGTTTTGCTATTGTACCTGCGAAGAAAACGACGATTAAAAAGGCAAGAACAAGTCATTCGGGAACAGCTCGATGGTGGGTTCGTCCTATGATAGAGCAACGTTATCTTCAAGGTGCTTACGATAATCTTGTGCTTGAACTTCGACATGGCACAGAACGTTTTTTCAATTTTCATCGCATGTTACGCAATGCCAAAGGCCAGTTTGCACCCGATGAAGGTGATGCTCTCTGTTTGGTGGGATTGCAAGGGCATAATCTATTTCGAGCTTCTCCCGCTGGCGAAACGATTGATTCGGACAAGTACTGTCGCCAATTAACCAATCTGAA
>NW_020229893.1:0-98590 GCF_003227715.2 Harpegnathos saltator
TAAACATGTAAAATGGTGGTCCAGCTAATAGTTTAATAAAACCGAAATAACCGAAAAATAAGGAAGATTCCCATTATTCCAGCACTAATGTTGCCGAAAATCAAAAATCGTCCCCAGATTTGTTCCAAGTTGAAGTGGCTAGTTTTTCTAATGAAGCTTCGTCTAGAAGGTTTGTAAATGATCCTCCATGGATCGTAGCGCTGTGGCCCATCATTGCTCGAGCCATTGTATTGAGAACGGCAGGTCGTTCTGCTGGGAATAAGATGTGATCTTTGAATTCGTCGAGATCCGATTGGCTGTAAATGCCGCTGGTAGCCAGTGCTCCAGGACTGGTGTATTTCCATTCTGGTTTAGTCATAGGTTTCAAAGTTGTTGGCGGAATGGATTTTATCGGATTTGGCATCATTTTGTACCAATCTTCTCCTAATTGGTACATCACAGGTGCCAAGGGGTTGCAGTTGACCTGTGTTCCTTGGCGAAGCAGTAAGTGAGTTTGTGGTGCTAAATAATATGTTTCATTTTCTCTTATTACCGGAAGTTGAGTATAGCAGTTGGGCGTTCGAGCTACTTGAACTTCCACTGGTACACATTTAATGATGTGTATTACTTCTCCGGCTAATATCGAAGTATAACCTGATGCTTTCATGAAATGATATGCAATATATCTGGAGATTGAGTTGCTATCGCCAGTGCGTTCTGTAGCATTTTCTGCTCGAGATAGCATTGCTGATATAACATATTCCTGTAAAGCTGATTTAATTGTGCTCGGAAATGTTTTTCTACATACACGAATTTGGAGTTCATATATGTAAAGATATCTGTGTTTGCCGGGTTGTGTATCTTTTGAAGATACTCAGGTCAGTGAAGGTTTCAAAGATAAACAGTTTCGGGTGCTCCATTTTTACTAAGGGGTAACCGCAGGCCTTTACCTCGCCTCTACTTGCTAGAGCGAAGGTAGTATCCTGTGTAGTAATAGAATATACCGTTTGGGATCCGGCATCAGTGCTGTCTTGCATTTTGATAGCGTATCCGTCGAATAAAACTCCATAACTGCTCCCTTTGCATGAATCATCTGGTATGGTATCCCAATAAGTATTTCCTCCTTCGATATCGACGCAATGTGCGGCTTTTAATTCGCAATAAACCCCTGATCTGAGCACCACTTGATTGGCGTTAAGTTTTACCGTTGCACTGTATTCTTGTAATGTAATCTTTACATTCGCTAATACTACAACGCTTGTCCAGCTTCCATAATCGTCGGTGAAAGCGCTTCCATAACATGTACCGTCATTTTCCCGCCAAAGTTACTGGCCTACTTATAGTTTGATTAATTTTTAGTCCTGATATATATGTGGTTCCTAGTCTAGCTGTGCTATGCCAGTGCATACGTAAGCATTCTTGACGAGACGTTTCCTGAATATATGCGTATTTGCCATTCGCTACGTCCATAGTATGAGAGTGCATTCCACATCTTCTTACAATACGATCTATTTCCACTTTGCATTGTCTTACCATTACAGAATGGAAATCGTTGGCTTGCAATAATTGCAATTTTAATTTGGTGGAGTTGACCTTCTGTGGCGGTATGTCGCATTCTTCGATAGTGAGAAGCGATACGGTGGTTATATTGGATGAAGCTGAACCGCAATCATATCCGATTATTCCCTTGATAGCGGGAAGATATAAGGTGAGAATAAGCAGAATGATCCCACGATGCATCTGAAATTGTGATTATCCTAATCATTAAACTTTATTCTTGTTTACTGGAATGATGTAAGATATCGAAGTCTATTAGGATGAACGATACGGCTGTTCTTTTGCAATTTGATTCTGACATTATTTCTGTTTATTATCTCTAGTACTTCGTGTGGCCCAGTGTATTGATCTCCGAATTTTCCGGGTTTAGGTCCCTTTAATAAGAAGACATAATCTCCCGGTTTAAAAGTCTGAGGATTAATTTTTTTATCGTAATAGCCCTTAGATTTTATTTTAGCGTCAGTCAAATTGTCATTTGCTTGTAATTGCATTTTGTGTAATCGAGTAAATAGTTGTATCAAGTAATCATCATATGTTTTTATTTTGTCGTCTTCGAGTAATGGTTCGTTTGACGGCATTCTCGCGGGTCTACCGAAAACTAATTCGTATGGTGTGTGTTTAGTGCCTTCATGTATGCAAGTATTGTAATTTTGTATTGCTAAGTCTACCATTCATCCTATTCCTTTTCATTGGTTGCGTATTGTTTCAAATATTCTCCTAGTGCGTGGTGAGATCTTTCCAAGGAACCATTTGATTGTGGATGGAAGGCAGTTGTACGAAACCTTCGTATTCTGTAGTATTTTGCTACTTTCCTTATTAGATCGCTGATGAAATTTCTTCCTTGGTCGGTGAGCACAGCTTTAGGTGGTCCAAAAATAGCGATAAATCTCTTCACAAATTTATCGGCTATTGTTGCAGCAGTTTGATCCGGTAATGGTACGGCTAAGCTGAATTTACTTAGTTGATCTTGCATTGTGAGAATATATTCGTTACCATTTTTAGTACGTGGTAATGGTCCTACTATATCCATGGCAATTTTATCGAATGTCCATCCTGGAGTATCCGTTATTACCATAGGTTGTTTAGTTTTTACTCGGACCAATTTCTTTAACTGGCATTGCAGACATTGTCGAATATGATGTCGGACATCTGATTTCAGATTTTCCCAATAATAATTCTGACGAATTCTGTTGTATGTTTTAATTACTCCTCTGTGACCTCCTACTGGAGTGCAATGCATTTCCTGAAGTATTGCTTCGCGTATATCTCCTGGTGGATATTTGATCAAGCCTTTGCAAATAATTATTCGTATGGCTGAATCCAAGAATCCTGTCTGAAATTTAGTTTTGATATCGTTCCATGGTACATTCAGAATATATTCGCTCTTGGCTACACTTATACTTGCGAGATTCATACTCTCAGCAGTCTGTCGCAAATTGATTATTGCTTGTGTTATATTTTTTAATATCATAGTTGGGCCTTCCTTCTGATCTTCGCTAATCGGTAATATAATGTGATACCTCTTGTTTCTTTTTATAAATTTTGCGATGCTTATTGATAGATTTGTAACTTTCAGCATTTCTTGTCTTTCGAATAATTTATTTCCTCCATCATCCACAGGATTCCCTGAGATATCTGTAAAATATAGCAAATTATCTTTGCGTAAGAAATGTAAATCTCTGGAGTCTATCAAATTGCTTTCTTTGCTTTGTGATTTCGTATTAATTGTTGCAAGTGGTTCGCAGTCATTGTCTTCTTCGTCCGTGTCCTCAGGTAGAGGTTTCGGCGGTAGGTTTTGTTTCTTCGGTTTTACGACCTCTTCATATGGTTCGGCTGTTTGGGTCAGCTGTTTCGCTCGACTTCGGGTCATAATAGCCCGAGAGGCTTCGGTAGGTCCCTGTGCAGAATCCCTGCATTCAGTATTCGTAGGTCCAGGCATATGGACCAAGGCCTCCACTGTTTGTGTTTTCGGTAATTCCATTGTTTCTCCGTCGGTCAGTGGCGAAATATTCTCGAGAGAGTCTACAGTCAGTGCGCGGTCGTCGGAAGGATGCATGTCGCGAACGTTCTCCTCGGTTGATTCCTCGATATGTGGGTGATCATTTGTGAGATGTCCTTCGTGACCGTCTTCTTCGTGTGATTCTTCAATGTCGCTATCTTCTTCAAGAAGGCGTTGGATAATTTCTGCATCCTTTGGATCATTTGGATTTAATTTGCTTCTTGTATTTATCATCTTGCAATCCTTTGAAGGTGAGTCAATAGGATTCCGTGACAATGCATCCGCATTTACATTAGTTTTCCCGGCCTTATAAACTACATCATAATCATACTCAGATAATTTCAATCTCCATCGAAGTATTCGCATGTTCGCATCCTGAGCGTTCTTACACCACATTAGAGGTTTATGATCTGTTACAAGAGTGAATTTTCTTCCGTATAAATACGGTCTAAAATGCTTAACACAATATATTATTGCTAAAGCTTCCTTTTCGTAAGTATCATATTTTATTTCATTCTCACTCAGGGTACGAGATGCGTAAGCTATAGGTCGATCCTTATTAATAACTCCTTGAGATAGAATTCCGCCTATGGCATAACCGGATGCGTCGGTTGTTAAAATAAATGATTTTGAGAAATCGGGGTATTGCAGCACAGGTTCCTTACATAATTCGTTCTTTAGTATTGTGAATGATTGTTGTTGTTCTAATCCCCATTGGAAAGGTATTTCCTTTTTTAATAGTTGTGTTAAAGGTCTTGATAGTTTAGAAAATTCAGGAATAAATCTCCTGTAATACCCCGCTAATCCCAAAAATTGTTTAATATTTCTTGGTGTTTTTGGTATTGGAAATTCGTGTACAGCTTCTAGTTTTTTAGGATCCGGTTTCACTCCTCCATTGCTAATCACATGACCTAAATAATTGACTTCTCTGCGTAAAAATTGACATTTATCGGGTTGTAATTTTAAATTAGCTTCTTTGAGTCGTTGCATTAATTTTTCGAATTTATGTTTGTGTTCTTCTAGAGATGATGCATATACTACAATATCATCCAAGTAAAAATGCTTCCTGTCCTTGTATTCCCGATAAAACGATGTCCATTAATCGCTGAAAAGTTGCAGGAGCATTTTTTAAACCGAAAGGCATACGATTAAACTCATAATGTCCAAAAGGTGTGGTAAACGCGGTTTTATGTCTATCGCGAGGATCCATTTCAATTTGATGGAATCCTGAAGCTAAATCAAATACAGAAAAATATTGAGCTCCACCGAGTTGATCTAGGATGTCGATTATATTAGGTAACGGATAAGCGTCTCCAATAGTTTTATCATTTAATAAACGAAAATCCAATACCATACGCCATCGCTTATTGCCCAATTGATCTGCCTTTTTGGGTACAATCCAAATTGGAGTATTATACGGCGATTGAGAAGGCCGAATAATACTATTGGCTAATAGTTCTTGTACTTGTTTGTCAATTTCTTGTTTGTGAATTTGAGGAAATCTATATTGTTTTGTATTAATTGGATATTCGTCTATAGTCGGTATGCGATGTTGCAGTACGTGCGTCGAAGTCAGTTGTTCTCCAGGCAAATAGAAGCAATCTTGATGAGATTGTATTAATGCAATTATGTTACTAGTTTCGTTTTTATTTAAATGGTTAAAATCCATTAGGTCAAATAGTCTGTCTAATCGTTCGTCATCATGGTTGTCGGTTGAATTTATTTGGAGAACGTTTGTATGCAACTTTGAATTAATGAAATTGTTATTGAGATAAGTGGCAGTGTCTATATCGCACTGTTGTTTTGTTCCGTCGTATCGTTGAGACGTGTCAATGTTTCGTCCGTTCGTCAAGAAATCGGCTGCTGCAGGCTTTCCAGCATTTGTAGTTGAGACTGGGAGAGCTAGAACTGTCGTATTGTTATTAGAAGCGTGATTACATTTAAATTCAATTGCATTATTTTGGTCGGAAGATTGTAAAGATTCCTGGTTACGAGGGAAAATTGAAAGATCAATTACTGGCACACAGTTAGCATCATTTATAATATTTTCATTTCTATCTGTATAATTCTCATTGCATTTTTTAATTTTTTGAGTTTTAACATTTTCATAGGAAGCCTTAAATACTCCCTCTTGAGTTTCATTAAATTTTGTACATATCTTTTCAGTTACATTTGAGAAATTATATTCTGGATAATACGATTGTATCTTATCGTGTGACTCTTCTTCGATAATATATATACTTTCATTAGTTTTTAGAGTATTTTCCTTAGAGTTATTATATATTTCAAGAGATTTTTCCTCCTGGTTACCCACTTTCTCCCTTGGACGAGGAATCTGGAAATTGTCCCCTTGGTCGGGAGGATCGTGGTTTGGATAGGAGAATTGGGAATTTTTCCTTGAAATCTTATCTAAGTCTTTGCCTAATCCTACAAGAAGAGTCGATTCGAATATTTTTTGTTGATTAAATTTTTCTTTTTGTTTAATAGGAGCATGGAAGGTCGCTCCTTGCTTCTTATTCTGAATTTTCGTCACTAGGCGGGGAAGTTGAGATTGATTCCCCTTTTCAAAATTTTTGTTTTCAACATTTCTTGATTCGACAGGGGTTGCGAGATTTTCCTCCGGTGAGTTAATATGTATATAATTAAATGTACCTTGGCCGTCGCATGATGCCGCATTTCGTGGTTCTCTTTCTTCGCGGTCAAGAATATATTCCCCTTTATCTTTAGGTTTTTCGTTATCTCTATTATTCTCAATATTTCCATCTTTAATATCGTTATCCTTCTCGTTATCCTTTAAAATCGCGGGTCGTATATTGATAGTTGGTATTAATATTTCTATCTCAGTATCCAAAGAATTAATTACGTTAGTGTAAGCCTTACCGTCAATATTCTTTATTAAGCCGGTTGATTCTACTTCTACACCTTTTCCTATAGTTATCTTGGGTAAATATCCCTCTTTAATATGCGGATTTCCGATGCGCACGAAAAACAATGCTTTAGAGTGCGCAGGAATTATTACAGATTCTTGTGAATAAAAAGGAATTTTAGTGGTTAAGACTTCTAAGTGACCTTTTGAATAATCAATTTTAGCTTTAGTTTGTTGAAAAAAATCGTTGCCTAATATCCCACAAGATTGAATAGGAAAATCATTGGAAATTACATGAAAGTCAACAGGAATTCCCAAAATTATCTTAGTAATTTTTCCGATAGTGTACACGGGTGAATTATTAATTCCGTTTAATTTTAATATATGCGTTGAATCTAAGTCTGGAGTTCCTGAAATGCGAGCTTCCTTAATAAGGTTGGGTCCCGATCCTGTATCTAACATGAAAGTTTCAAAATAACTATTTCCATTTAAACTTAACTGAACAGTAGGCACGCAGCTTTCTTTATTCAAATTAATTTCTACCGGTCTAATTATTGGAGCTCGATTATTGTGTTTTCTGTTAGTGCAGTCATCACTGGGCGCCCCGATCCGTCGGCTCCCCGGTTCGCGCCCGCCGTCGGAGACCCTTGAAAGTTTCCCTGTTTCTTACGATTATTTTCGATTCTCAAAATGCAATTTTCTATTGTGTGCCCCGTTTCCTTGCAATATCTACATTGATTTGCTAAATCTTGTGTTGTAGAATTGGATGTATTTTCCGATGACCGATTTTCGCGACAATTACGAGCACTATGTCCCGTTCTATTGCAGATTTGACAAATAATTTGGATGTTATTTCTCGGAGAATTTCTATTAATAACTTGTCTTTCTCTACATTGAGATGCTTGATGTCCACGTCGCCCGCACCATTGACATACTTCGTTATTAGGAATATTATTCCGATTAGGATTTGAATAACAATTCTTCGCGTTATGACCTGGTTTATTGCACATTTGACAAATAATATTAGTAAAATTAGAGGAATTACCTCTACAATCTCTAGAGACGTGACCAGGTCTCTGGCAATTTTGGCATATAACCTGCTGATTATTAAGTGAACGACAATTTTGAGCAGTATGACCGGGTTTAGAGCATATTTGGCATGAGACGAAATCGCTTTGTACAATTTTTACCGGCTTTTGTCCAATAGTTTCTCGGAATCTACATTTATCTGCACTATGGCCCCGTTTTTTGCAAATTTGGCAGATTAAAATTTCGGTCCCCAAGGATCTTGTTGTATTTTGTAATATTAGATTACATTTATCTGCTGTGTGACCGGATTTTTTACATATTTGACATAAATCTGTATTGACTTGAAAACCTTGCAACCCACGTATTTCGAAAATATCCCGTAATTCTTTTTCAATTCTTAAGGCTTCTTCTACAGTTGCGGTTACATCTAAATTTCTGGCAATTCTTTGCTCTATTTCAGGCTTCAGCCCTCTGATGAAACTGTGAACCAATTCATTTTCTAATGATGTTTTATAAGAGCGATCTATTGCTCCGTTATTCGTGGTTCGGTGTGCCTCTAATATACGTTTGCCTATTGCTTTCGTTCTGTTTGCATATGTGAGTACCGTTTCATCGGCCCGTTGGTAATTTCGTCCTAATTCAACTTGTAATTGCATTAAGCTTTTAGAAGAGCCGTATACATGTTTCAAAAAATTTGTTAACTGATTAATCCGCGAGAAATCCTGGTCTTGTACGGAATGACGAGCGTCGCCAGTTAATCTAGTTTGAATTATTTTAGTCAAATATTTTTCGTTTTCGGGCGGTAACATGGACTTTGCTAATTCGCATCCTTCTATAAAATATTCTACAGGTAGATTTTGACCATCAAAGAAAGGAACAGCCTCTACGGCATATCGTAAAGTAGCGGAAGAGTTATTTGTTACTACGTTATCGTTCATGGTTTCTGTGGTTGTAATAAGTTCTAAATTAGATTGTTCTCTATGATTGCTTTGTTCCGTAAGATCTTTTACCGTAAGTTTACTGCTGGGATCAATTTCACTATCTGTGACAACCAGACGGAAAGAATATAAGGAATTATCAAAAGATTTATACCGCGTAGATTCAGCGCAAAAACTAGTTTCTTCGACAGATACTTCTGCGATAGGACTCGGGGGTTTATTAGTTCTTTGAGGTGAATGAGTTATACCAAATGCGCTGAGAGAAAGTGGGCTATCACTCAAAATTTTCCGGATAGTTGAAGTATCGACGTCAGATGTAGGAGCAGGAAATGTTTCAGTGGTATTAGTGGTAGTTTGTTGGTTGTGTGGCACGAATGGTGTAGATGTATGTTGAGGTTGTTCCGATGATTCTAACTCGCGAGGACGACGAAGTGGTGTATTCTCGACAGCTCCGCGGAAAGTTTTTTCCACCTCGTCTTTATCAGATTTAGACCGCGTATTCATACCCCTTTTCAACAGTCACTCTTATCATCCCGGACGAGACCCCAAAATTTTGGTATGTTACGTCCTAGAGGAGGAACGCAACCCTTTCGTTCGCGAGTAAGGCGAACCTCGTTCGTACACGCGTATCAGTGAACGGGTCAGGGACCCGACGGGTCCCTTTACTCGGGCACCGACGTACGACGAGCGGTCCGTTTTTCGGTCAGGGACGCGAATCCCTTTACCGGGGATAGGACCATGAGTTGACTGTTGGAAGGGTATATGTGATTTTGAAATTAATTGGAAAAAGAATGAAATATAAACAGATTTATTAAAATGACTATAATAACAAAATGAATTACGGCGCGGTTTAATACAGTTGAGGAATGACTGTGTATGTGTATGTGTATATGTATGAGAAGTGAAAGAAGGAGGAATAAAAAAAAAGGTAGGAATATGAGTAAAGAATTAGTCGGGTGAGGGGGAGCGTGAGTGGTCGGGTGAATTTAAGGGAGTGGATAGTTCGGAGAAGGAAACTGGTGAATAAGATATCGAAGGGGTTGAAGGCGGGGACGCGTGTGTAGGAGAAGAAGGCGGAGTACTAATAGGTAGACGTCGGAGTAGAAAAGGGGGTAGGAGTGTCGGGTCTGGGTGAAAATCTGTTTCAAATGTAATATTTATGATGGAACGGAGATATTGCAGTTGGTGTTCAAACTCATATAGATCCCTAATCTCGTACACCGTCTCAAAGAAATGAAGGACTTGTTGGATAGATACCACAGAACGACAATAATGACCCACTAAAATGTATTCAATAAACAGGTGGAACCAATAAATAAGAGTATATATATAAAAACACAGAACTTACTGCTGATTCGGGATGAGTTGACACAAGCAGAAGTGAGAATGGCGTAGATCTGCGTAGGTGCTCTCGTTTCTAATATTCGTATTCTGATTGAGGCACCAAATAGTCGTTCACTTATATAAAGAGGAAGCCCGCACTTTTCCCAAAATCCGAATGCTTGAATATTTGAATACTAAATATTTGAATGAACTGAGTTTTGAATATCTGCGTGAGAGTGCGAGTTTGAGCTTTTTCGTTTCCGTGTTCTTCTGTCTCTCAGAGTAGTAGTAACGGTAGAAGTAGAAGTAGCAGTGGCCGCGGAGGCGGATTACCGCGGTTTTTATAGTAATAATCGGAGGCAAAAGCTATCAGGGTGGGTAGAGAGATGGCCTTTGAGGAAGGGGTGGATTGGTCTTAGTGGGAAAAAGTCTCAGCCATTAGCAAAGTTAAAAGACATCGTGGGAGGAGACAGTTAGTTTTTGGAGATATGAATATGGAAGGGCTAAAGGGTGGAGCGTGAGTGTCTCATAGTTTTAGGTGGATATATGATTGGCTGAATGAGTTAGGCGCGACAAGCGTAGAGGTGGTGGGTTTTTGAGATAGAGAAATGTATACAAGTGGACGGCTGGAAAAATCAAAATGCCGTAAATCAAAGGCTGGGATCAGATTTTACGACTATCAGTGAAGTAGGCTTTGTTGGTTGACTGATTGGGCACATATGGTTTTGGATTGGGAAGATGTGAGTTTCAAGTTTTAGAGCAGGAATGCTCTGAGTTGCTTTGTTTCACTGAAGGTTTATTAGCGCGGAGTTTCAAGTTTTTATAGCTGGGACGACGGACACACTTGGCGAACACTACCCAAGTATAGGTTTTTACAACAGGGCACTGTTTCCTGTTATGGAATTTTCCCGAATCGCCTTTCATTTGGCGCGACGGCTGTTCGCCAGATGGGTCTGTTTCCTAATTTATATTTATATATGTATATATTCCTATTATAGTTATATTAGGAGAATATAAATCCGTGAGGGGAAAGAATTTTTGCTAATTAAATCTACAGGACGTAACAATATAGATTTTCGTATGCGCATCTCATTCGCACGCTGTCAGGAATCGAACCCCTGTGACAATTGTCGCATGCGACATATCAGGGCTGCGTTCCGATATTCACTGCCAGTACTGAAAATCTATAATACATAAAGTATATATTTTCAATACTGGCAGTGAATATCGGAACGCAGCCCTCGTACGCTTTCAAGTGGTCTGTTCTTTTTAGCTGCACTACTAAACTGCAACAAGTTAAAGTGAGAAAAAATATAGTTGTCTCATTCTTATTGCACATCAAGGCTTGATGTGGGGCAACTTGCAGTAAATTTGCAGCAAAAACCGCGCAAGTTTTGTAGTGTATAACTTAGCACCAAATAGGCACCAAACACTGAGCAACACTTGTGCACAGGACACGAGAACAAATCCGCAGCAAGCCTTGCATTCAATCAGCTGATCGAGATGGTAGCGACGTGCGTTGGGTTTTAAATGGCACCTAACCTATATATTGCTGAATTTGAATTACAATTCTGCATTTAAAAAGGGAAATGTGTATATAGAAATAAATATTTGACGAAACAGACTGTGTAATTTATTATATAAATATATATACATATAAGATCACAATATTCGTAATTATCACTATTTACATGTAAACGAAAGGTGAGAAATGAAATATACGCGGTGGGACATATTGACTTGTGTATTCTATATAATTTCTATATAAATATTTTACAACTATAGGTACTGTTCTGAATTTTGAAATTTTGACTACAAATTCATAATCAGCAATTCTAAAAACCTTTAGTAAAACGTGAATTAGACGCAGATTATTTCTAGAAAAAAGTCAGACACGAAAGGGTTAAGTCACATTCCATAAGTTTTTATGTTATGACTACAAAAGAAATATTAGTGTACAAAACTATTCAGAATTCTTATTTTTACTTTTCACTACATGAAACGAGCTAACACGCGCACGGTAATCGTTACATACTACAAGAATTTACGAGAAAAGATTACAAAAAAAGTATCAAAACTTGCGACCAATTTTTCACGCGTCAAGAGAATACTTAGAAGGAAAGATCTCTTTCTCATTTCTTCGCGAGAAGTTCACGACATCGCGTTCTGAATTAACGTTCGCTCAAATATTTTCAGCTAAGATTCCCGTCCTTTCGGGACTGACGACGATACGGTCCGCCGGCGGAGATATTGCGCAAACAGTGTGACGCCTGGCGATTTGAAACCCGCATACGCCAAAAACTGTTCCCATTGGACGACCCAACCAGATACATGCAAATCGTCTTCCACAGTTTCGATAAGGACGGCGACAGTTTCGTCAGCTTCAGCGATCTTCTGGATGCCACAGCATCGATCGTGAACGGCATGGTCGATCAGCTCTCTTGGATATTTGGGTAAGCAGTAATCGCTGTTAGTAACGGATTGTCTGATTCCAGGTTCATTTTCGAGCGCAACCTGAAAGATTTTTATTTCGTGTCAGTTAAGAAGTTCGGTTTGATTTTCTGTAACTTCTTCGGGCACAGACTGACCACTTTGTACTTTTTTCTTGCTGTTTAATGATGGCTGTGCAGAGAAAATTTACATATATAATCATTTTTCCTCGGAATAATACTCAAAGTTAAAAAGTGACATTTAAAAATGTTAATATTAGTCGCAATAGAAATTTTACTTGATTATTGGATATTTATTAAATATTTGATCACTAATACTTATTGAAGTCAATAATCTCGAAGATCATAACATGCGAAATACTCTCTGGACCTACTTTTCATCAGATTCTACGATTTGATGGAGACGGTTGTATCACGAAGCGCGAAATGTTGGTTATAATATTCGCGATTTATGAGATGGTGCAGGACGCGTAGACCATCCAGCCCGCAGTTAACATCCAAGTAGACAAGTTCTTCAAGAAGATGGACGTAGACAGAGACGGAATAGTCACCAGAGAGGAATTCATAAGCGGTTATAAAAATGTACGAGCAATTAGTTTCCATAGCGTCTCGCGATACGACATCGTTATTTTAGTGATAATGAATAGTAGAAACGTGTATACATTTTGAAATTTAATAAATATTTTATCTTCTTACAGGATACCATTATATACAACCAGTTGAGTTTATTTAATAAGATTTGGTGACCGAATGAAAACGTCCTTCAGAGATTAACGAGCAATTTATCCACACACGCGTAAAGTCATTAAAATACTTGTAAAAACTCACCCGATTTCTCCTCTTAAATAGTACATACATTCTCTATGTCATTTATCGTGAGAATTCCTGCGCAATATGTTACAGTCGCGATATCACCGTAAATGATCAGTCCATTTCATTAATATCACATACAAAAGGCTTTCAGAACAGTCTCTTTTGTGAAATGTAAAACACGCAGGCGAGGAAGAACGCGAAGGCCAGTGCAAGTAATACTTTATCGGTGACTTCGCATTTACCATATTTTTCCTAAGAGCTTTCTCGATTGCACTATCACTTGTTGTTGATGCTCCAGCTCGTTTCTCGTGTTATCAACTTTGTCAGAGGATGTTACTGAAACAAAACAGCAAAATCGGTAGAATCGTAATAATTACTCTTAAACAGACAATATATAGTGAGGCGATAATAATAAATAATAATTTATCTAACAAAGAGAAATTACATGGTGCAGAAGTAATCCTTGCGATGGTAACGCTTTTTTTCAGGTGATTCCTAAGATTTGAAGGTCATCTTTGTTTTTTTTAATGGAATGCTGTTTCTGAATTTATTTTTTGATAACAGTTATTAGAAGAAATACAATAACCTATAATAAAGAATGATTCAAAATTAGTTATGATACAAAAAACATTTTAATAAATTTTATTACATTAAAACATTTTATTTAAAAAATAATTTAGGAAAAAACGATAAAGGATTTAGATTTTTAAAGCTTAGTTTACTTAGAAAATAAAACTTTACTACTATAAGACAATTGTTTCAGTACCATGTATTTTCTGTTAAATATTTTTCTATTCTCATATCTCATATATTCAAGATATTCAAGATGAGATAATAGTTACTGCTTCATTCTGCATGATAGATATCTAATAAATTCCATATTTTTATGAAATGATTCAAAAATATAGTACATACACAATATGTCCAATATCAGCACTTCTCTGAGTTGACTCAGCTAGATGCCTTACGATGCTGAATAATTTGTCTGTGATTTGGCTAGAAGAATCTGTCAAACTTTGTTTGTCTCGTCGTTTACGAAGAGCATTCTGCCGCTCCTCTGGCAGGGAAAGCAGATTCTCCCAAACTAATTTATCTATGACACAAGTGCGAACGACATTAGCCTTGCGAAAGACTGCCAAGAACATATTTAATTGCTCCTTATAGCTCTCAATAATGTAAAACAACTGTCTTCTTCTTCTCATTTGGTTCGGTTTCAGCGACAGACGCTAATCGCTCTATGGAGGATTCTAGCACTGCAATTTTGGTCCTACCTTCGGCATTGAGTTCGTCTAACGCTTTCTACAGCCCAGTACATTGTTATATGTCCTTCACAGAAAATACATGGTGATTTGTTATTTGGCTTATTACAATATAATTCCTAACATATTATTTATTATTGTAAACATGATCCTACTATTTATTATTGTAAAACATGATGTTAAATTTCTCTTCTTCTTACCTTCTTCTTTTTCCAGAATTGATGTTAATCTAAAGTTGAGATTGAGGTTATACACAGTCTGTCCCAGATACGATGAGACTGGTTCCATCAAAGTTCTTAGTGCAGCAACATCTATGAGTGAATGATGGTAGGTGAATGTTCTACCCTTCATCTACTTAACCTCAAAATTTGAGCGAATTCGGTTGATATTTCACTGTGGTTTGACATTTTATGTAAAGTCACTTTGTGTACGTCGGTCGAAAAACCAACATGGAACAAAGAGCGAATATTAAATTCTGTTTTAAATTGGGTAAAAGTGGTGCAGAAACGTACGAAACGCTAAAAAAATGTGTACGGGGATGAATGCATGTCCCGTGCACAGGTTTTCCGTTGGTTTGGCCGATTCCGTGACGGTCGTGAGGACCTTGCAGACGATGATCGAGCACCGCCGCCAAAAACCACTCGCAATGAAGAAAACATCGAGAAAGTCAAAGAAATTCTTCGAAGCGACCGCTGTGTGTCTGCGAGACTCATCGAAGAGGAAACTGGAATACCGAAAAGCACAGTCTATCGAATTTTGAACGAAGATTTGGGCAAATGGAAGGTCTGTGCGCGCTTCGTGCCACACACTCTGACAGACGACCAAAAATATTTGAGAGTTCAGCATTGCAAAGACATGTTAAAAATGTCCCGAAGGAATCCGGCAAGCATGTCAGCCATTGTAACTGGTGATGAAACGTGGTGTTTTCAATACGAGCCAAAAACAAAACGTCAGAGTGCGGCATGGAAGTCACCAGAAAAGCCAAAAGAGAAAAAATTACGCTTTCAGAAGAGCAAAATCAAAACAATGCTGACCGTTTTCTTCGATTCAAAGGGAATTGTTCACAGTGAATTCGTCCCGGAAGGTCAGACGGTGAACGCAGAATATTATCTGGGAGTTCTACAACGATTGTGGGCCAGAATTCGACGAGTTCGACCGGAATATCGAGAGTCAGGCAGTTGGTTTTTGTTGCACGATAATGCACCATCGCACAAAGCCATCACGGTACGTGAATTCTTGACCAAAAAAGGCATCATTGTTATCGATCATCCACCGTATTCACCTGATTTGGCTCCGTGCGACTTCTGGTTATTTCCCAAACTGAAATTGGCGATGAAAGGAAATCGTTTCGATACCATCCCGGTCATCCAAAAGACTTCGACCGCCATACTAAAGGCCATTCCAGCCGATGAGTATAAAAAATGTTTCGAAAAATTTGTTGAACGTTTCCAGCGCTGTATTGACTCGGAAGGAGACTATTTTGAATAAACAAGAATAAAAAATCAAAATAATAAACGCTTTGTATTTTTTTTAGACCAGTCTCATTGGATCTGGGACAGACTATATCTCATAGTTTATGAGATAGAATCACACATATATATATACATATATTTACTTGTGTTAAAGCGTTCACTTGAAGATGATCCTTCACAATATCCTGACATATCAGTTCCACCGTGTAATTCTCGGAATCCATTTATGTGTAAATTATTTACTCCTACGTGTCACTCCTCTCTATATGCTACGTGGACAACAAAACTCTGGGGCTCAATTATTTGGTCTGTTCTTTTCAGCTGCACTGCGGTCACTGCGGAACTAGTGCAATAAGTTAGAATGAGACAACTATATTTTTTCTCACTTTAACTTATTGCACCAGTTCAGTAGTGCAGCTAAAAAGAACAGACCACTTGAAAGCGTACGAGATATGTCGCATGCGACAATTGTCACCTGTGACAATTGTCGCATGCAACTCGAGAGCGGTGTTGTCGCTACTGTCAGGAGACTCTTAACCAATAGAGAAAAAGCAATAACAAGAGCAGGAATTTTTCTCCACATGACGATTAATAGATGGATACAAAAAGCAGATATAATATTGATAGATATGGAAGCAAGTAACTTACTTCCACAGATGCATCTAATGCTGAAGATCTTTTTGGATGATGGTATTGCTCTACGATATCAATAATATTGTCAGCCTGTCTTCTAGTTAATCGAAATAATTTTATGAATTGGTTTTCTGGAAGTTCAAATGGAACTTGTCGGGTTCGAAAATGTCTCCCATTTCTTTGTACATGTCTTTCTGCTTCAGTAAGCATATCAGCACCAATAATATTTACTATATTGGCCAACTTCTGTAACAAAATTATTTAAGAGTATACGCTCGAACAATGTGTATAACTAACGTAGGATGTTTCCAAAACTTACCTTATTCAAAATGCAATAACATAGGCAACAATATAAGCTATGTTCTGATATTCACTGCCAATACTGAAAATATATAGTTTGTGTCACGTAAACTATAAATTTTCAGCGCTGTCAGTAAAGTTGGGTAGATCCAAACTTTTGAAGTTAGGAATTAAAGCTTAAGGCCGATTTCTCTCAGTAATAAATAAGATAAGCCAATAAGAAAAATTATTTAGACACATATACACGTTTTCACGCACGTTTCGATCTGGTTTGGCAAAATGTCCGACAACGAAGAATATGTTGCTGACACTGCCCAGGTAGAACAGAAAATCACGATGACATCAAAATGACATCAAAATGATGAGGAAAACTCTTTTTCTCACCATGATTCGGTAATTTTCTTGTCATTTTGATGTCATCATGATTTTTTGTTCTACTTGGGTGACGACGAAGTTTTAATAACAATTATACAAATAAATCCCTGTTTGTATGCCAAAGATAATAAATATTATAAAAATCACAACATAAAGGAAATGAAATGGAAAGTGATTAGTAAAGCTTAGACCAAATAGCTAAAAGCTTATTACACCTATTGTAGACCCGGCCTAATGAAAACATATAATAAGCACAAATTAAATTAAGTAAGAAAGAGACATGTATTAGTATAGTATAAGGAGGTATTAAATATATGCTTGTACCTTCCATCATTTTTGCCAAGAGTTTCATTGTACTTAACACCAGTCCACCAGCCATCTTTAATCCCTTGCACTCCGCGCGTTTTCTTATCACTGCCTACTCTGGCAACTCCGGCAGCACTTTTGCAGTGGAGCGTCTGGGAAAGAGAAATTTTACTTTGAACGGGAAAAATTAGAAGTGCTTGTAATTTCAAAAAGCAACTAGAGGTATTGATGTTAATACTAGAATGTATTCACAGCGGAGCCACCGGAGTTACGAAATAAATGATGGATGTCTCCACAGCGGAGCCAACGGAGTGCTAAGGGTTAAATTCAATTTTACCTATAGTTATAAAATATTTATATAGAATCAGGATACATGATTCAAACAAAAATGAATTTTATTGGTATAAGATTATTTTATAAATAATAATTTTCTGCTGACCAACATATAAAACTGTAGATCTTCGCTTTCGTTGATTTGGAACAGATACCTCACAGCGATCTCCAATTTTACATAGACTAAACGTTCTTCTACCTCCTCACGTTTTTTCTCTTCTTTTTCTTTTTTTCTTCGTTTCTACTCCTTTTTCTCATATCTTCTTCATTATATTTTCCTACTTTGTTCTTCTCAAGAAATGCTTTGACAGTATCTACAATATAAAACATAATTATAGATATTTACCTTTTCACCCAAGTGTGGAAATGATACGTGAGATGTCCTTTTAAAATACCACTTCCACTTTGCAGTCTTCAGAAAGAAATGGACGAGATGAATCATTAGTTGCAACGAATGTACAAGTTAATGTCCCACCGCATATATTTTATTTTTCACCTTTCGTTTACATGTAAATAGCGATAATTACGAATATCGTGATCTTATATGTATATATGTTTGTATAATAAATTATACAGTCTGTTTTGTCAAATATTTATTTCTATATACACCTTTCTCTTTTTAAATGCAAAATTGCAATTAAAATTTATCAATATACAGGTTAGGAACCATTTAAAATCCAACACATGTCGCAACCATCTCGATCAGCTGATTGAGTACAAGGCTTGCTGCGGATTTGCTGCCAGTTTGCTCGTGTCTTGTGCGCAAGTGTTGCTTAGTGTTTAGTGCCTATTTGGTGCGCAGTTATGCGCTGCAAAACTTGCGCGGTTTTTGCCGCAAATTTACTACAAAATGCTCCGCACCAAGCTTTGTTGCACATTTGGTGGCAATTTGCCAGTAGAATTTGATAACATAAAGTTTGTTGCAAATTTGTTGCCTATTTGCCATCAACACTTGATGTCAACTCTCGCGCGGAATTTGTTCGCTCAGGTTTGGCTATCTAGGTAATATACGGAACCGTTGTATTCGCATTACATATTTTAAAATCGTGCTTAAATACTAAATAGAGCGAGTCATGGATCGCGAAGCGTTGGACAGTATGACCATGGAAGAGTTAAAAGAAGTAGCCCGTACATATAATATGAGAGGCACAGATAATCGCGAGGCACTTATCGATCGCATAGTGAATCGATGGGAGACCGATCGGGTGAGAAGCGAGTCCCAAACTTATCCGACGGCCGCAGAAACGAGCGGAATCCCGCGAATACGATCGCAAACAGAAGCGCAAGCAGGTTCAGCATCTGATACAGAAGGGCATACCAGGGTGATCAATCAGCCGAACATGGAGGATATGTTCGCACATATGATGACCGTGGTCACTACCTGTATGCAACAACAGCAGCAGTTCATGCAGAATCAACACGCTGCAATGCAACGTCAGCAGGATACTCTGCTGCAATTAGTAGCAAGTGTCAATCGGGGAGCCCCCGCTGCCCCTGCTTCTGCCGATGGCAACAACCCACCTACTAGCGATGGCAATCCATTCGGTGGAAGATCCACGAACGAATCGGCGACAGTGTCTTCGTCTAATATGATGTCATTGCTGGTGTCGCAAATTCCTGAATTCGGTGGTACGGAGGAGGAGAACATCCAGTTGTGGATCCAGAGGGTCAATCAGGTGGCAGGAATACATAATGTCAAGGACAGCTTAATATTGTTGGCGGCTTCCAGTAAGCTGGTAAAGGATGCCTGCAGGTGGTATGATTTCCAGACCGGCGCGGTCTTAGAGTCTTAGGAAGGTTTGAGTAATCGTTTAATTCAAATGTTCGATAAACAGGTACCTTTCCATGTCACAATGCAGAAAGTCGAGGCACGTAAATGGTTACACGGGAAAGAGACGTTTGATCAATATGCTATTGATAAATTAGCGTTAATACATCGTTTAAATTTACCTACCGAAGATGTTATTAATTTATTAATCGGAGGAATAATAATTAATTCGTTGAGCGCGACAGCTTTAACCCTTCCGGTAGAGTCGGTGGATCGATTCTTAGCGAAAATGCGAGTCATTTCGAGAGGAATGACACGAGTCGATAGAAATTCAAATATGCCGAATAAAAGTTTTTCGGATAGAAAGTGTAGAGATGGTAATAGAAAAGATCATTTCATTGAAAATAGTAACAATTTCAGTGAGGTGAGCTGTACCTATTGTAAGGCTAAAGGGCATTTAAAACAGGACTGTTACAAATTAAAGAGAAAGGAACAAACGTTGTTTACTCGCACGGGATCAGCAAGCCGGAGCATATAGCCGTTCCGTCAACCTCTGCGGAAGCAACACAGAGGATAGGAGCTGTTATTGGTGAGCGATAAAATAGAACGCAAATAGAAACACACAATCCTTAGGTCCGAGTCTTACAAATTAATCAGATTAATTGTCAATTACATGCGATTATTGATACAGGTAGTCCGGTATCATTCATTTCCAAAAAGTTGTATAAGCGGTTTTTCGAACGATCGGGAAATAAATTGTATCCGATGTATGAAAACTTTAAATCGCTGAACGGTAAAGCAATTTCCGTTTTAGGATCACTCAGAACAACCGTTAGATTAGAGAGTTTTGGTGATCGGGAAATACAGATACTACTTTATGTAGTTGATATCGATAGTTTCGGTTCGGATTTGCTAATTGGTCGAGATTTCTTAGCAAAGGAAAGAGTCGACTTTCATTTCCATTCTCCTCATAATTCGAAAGAGGTGAATAGGATGTTTTGCAAAGAGCTAACGCAGTTATCAATTATACCTAATGAGGTTGATATTGAGGAGGCGATTACCGAGTCATCCTTATATCTAAGTCCGGATATTCGGAACAAATTAATTACACTGCTTAGGGAAACTGAGAATAGCCCTAACGAACCGACAGATGATAATTATGAGGTTCGGGTTAATCTAAAGGATTTTACTACATATGCGTATGCGCCGCGTAAATTTGCGCTTGTTGAGAGACAGGAGATCCGTAAGATTGTTGAGGATCTGTTAGAACGGGGTATAGTTAAGCCTAGCGTTTCGCCCTATTGTGCGCGAGTCGTGCCAATTCGGAAGAAAAACAATACGTTACGCTTGTGTGTCGACCTTCGTCCGCTGAATTCCCGGGTTTTAAAGCAAAAGTATCCATTTCCGTTGATAGAGGATTGTTTGGCTAAACTAGCGGATAAATCTGTTTTTACCTTATTGGATTTGAAAGACGGTTTTCATCAGATCAAGGTACGTGCAGAACACACTAAATATTTTTCGTTTGCCACTCCGGATGGGCAGTACGAGTATACCAGATTACCATTTGGTTTTTGCGAAGCTCCCGCTGAGTTTCAGAAACGTATTGTACAAGTCTTACAACCATTAATACGTCAGGACAAAATAATCGTATATATTGACGACATTTTGATACCGTCAGATTCTATTGAGTCGAATTTGCAAATACTTTGAGAAACTTTGCTTCTGCTAAAACAGTATGGTTTCGAGTTAAATTATGCAAAGTGTCAATTTTTAAAATCAAAGATAGAATTCTTGGGTTATATTATTTCTTCAGAAGGAATAACCATGAGCAAGCGTCACACGGAAGCGATTAATTCGTTCCCTGTACCGAAAAACGTTCATGATTTACAGCGTTTTTTAGGACTCACAAATTATTTTCGAAAATTCATTCACAATTATGCGATAAAAGCGAAGCCTTTGACTAAATTATTAAAAAAGGCAGTCTCGTTTGATTTCGACGATGATTGTCAGCGTTCTTTCAATCATCTTAAATAGGAATTAGTGTCGTATCCAGTATTACAACACTTTAATCCGAAAGCGGAAACCGAATTGCATACGGATGCCAGTAGAATAGTAAGGCCGGTTCTAACCCAGAAGCGCTGAGGGTGGCGCGGGGAAGCGGGGAACTCAGGGCGCGAGGTATGACGTCGCGCGGGGAAGGGGAACTCATGGTGAGACGTCACGCAAGATAGCGACCGTGACGTCACGCATACGTCACGAGAAAAAAAATGTATTGTGATGCAGGTAGAATCGAACCCGAACGCTCGCGGTTACTACCCAATGCTCCAAAGCTCCTAGACCACCGTTGCCTGTTGCTATTAGACGTCTAAGTAAAGGTTCTTAAAGTAGGCATGATGACGTCACGAGAGAAAAACTGTCGAGATTACTGCTAGACTCGAACCCGGGCCGCCCCGCGGTTACTACCCTATGCTCCAAAGCTCCTAGACCACCGTCACCTGTTGCTATTAGACGTCTAGTGAAGGTTCTTAGAGTGGGCATTATGACGTCATGAGAGAAAAAATAAGTCGAAACTAGGTCAGACTCAAACCCCCTTAGCCCTTCGTTTACTGCGCCATATCGAACGTCTATCGAACGTCTATCGAACATCTATCGAACGTCTATCGAACGTCTATCGAACGTCTATCGAACATCTATTGAACGTCAATCGAACATCTCTCGAACGTCTAATAAGCATCATACCGCAAAGAAGTATTTTTATCAACGCAATTACCATATAAAATTCTAAGAAAGGGGATAAGGGAAAGAAACATCTGCACATTTGAAATAATGATTATTAGATTTATTATATAGTGTCATACAATTTTCTTCGAGACCACCAATTGAAAATATTTAGTACATTCTGTAATGCACAATTTTTCATATGATTATTACATCGAAAAGTATTATTCAATTTTTGCAGGGAAGGCATATCGTCGTAATCGATGTCCATGATCTTAATGATCACGCTGCTTCTCGCATTGTCATCCAGAAGTTGTAACAACCATTTCCGCTTCTCATGTCCCTTCACATACACAAATTGAGATGCATCGTCTTCAAGTTTGTCATACATATCACCCGCCACAGCTGCAGTAACCAGATGTTTAGCTCTGGAGTATTTGACGGTTCCATCTTCCCATCGTAATCTATGATGATTAGCAGTTAACCAGTAGGCCCTCGATTTGTCCGATCTTGTGAGCAGATGCCATGGCATCGGACTCGTGAAGATGTAGTGCGAAAGAATAGTTCCGTTCTTCAGTATCGCCGCTTCTTTTACAATAAATCTCTCTCCAACCATGAATCCTTGCAAGTCGACAAATGTCGGAGCATCCATGGCGAAATATTCTTCGACACGTCCAGGAGAGAAATGCCGTTTATAGCACTTTGTTTCGTGTATTATACTTTTCTCGTACATACTTTCTGATGTTAGTTGAGTTTGCGCACTATGTTGGTTAGCGGGCTGTATTCAACTACACGATCATGCAGGATGAGACAATATGCGGTAGTATTCACCGGTATATTCTCCTTACACTCAAATTCTATCCGCACATCCACAGTGGCACTCTTGACGGACTCATTTTGACGCGAACAATCGATAACCACGAAAGGACCTAGCCGCCGAAAGTTGGTAATTGCTAACCATACCTCAGCACTGTCGCATCCATAATATGATTTACGAAAACGTCTATACATATCGTAAAGTATGGCGCATTTATTTTTGCAAAGTCTAAATTCATGTCATCGTACGGATAACACTCTGAATTCAAATAGAGCTTCACATTGATCAATTTGCAGTCATCGAAACGAGCTATATTTTCCGACATTACATTCTTCCGACCAGTCTGCAG
Source organism: Harpegnathos saltator (assembly GCF_003227715.2). Classification (NCBI taxonomy): domain Eukaryota; kingdom Metazoa; phylum Arthropoda; class Insecta; order Hymenoptera; family Formicidae; genus Harpegnathos; species Harpegnathos saltator. Next base: position 23,285 of record NW_020229893.1, read on the forward strand.
CGCAAAGATAACGTATCGAGGCTTCTCCAGATTAGTAGCAGTTTTGATGGTCCACAGATGTTTGGTCGTGCTTTGCAGTAGAGGAAATTCATACAGATCCCACGAGCGGAAACTCATACTCAGGTATCGTCCGTTCTCCAAAGTTTCCAGCATGGAAAGTTTATTGATATCGTTCAAGATTACGTGAGGCATTCGCCATTGTATCTTGAATAGCTTAATCTTAGGATCCAGCGCTGAAGATCCTAGTAGACTGTTGTTGTCGCTGCGCGATCGTAATAGAATCAATTCGTGACGCGCGTTAATCACGATACGCTTGTAGTCTTCACAAAATCCTAGCAACACGCTGAGTGGTACGCAAAAGTTGAAGTATCCATCCGGCGAAATAGTGTCAGTCGCATCCCACACAGCATTTTTCATGACAGCATTTTCGTTCGAAGACATCGATACATAGTTTTTGAGCGTTGAAGTTATTCCCACGTTTCTGTTACGATCAATCTCCACACCATCCAGTTCATAACGAATCTCATCAAACATGAATGCAACGCAATTATATCCCAACGTTACAGTTGCACCATCGACTGCAACTTGTTTCGTCACCTTCCCCTCGACATAGAGATAACTCTCGCATGGCAATATGTATAAATCCTGCTGCTGTATGGGTATTCGTATCTCGTCGCTATATCCAAACGTTGTATTAGCGTATGTGTTTCAATCTTGACGATGCGCTCGTCAAAGACCGGTTCACTTTCAATTTTCAAAATGTCAATCATCTTTCTCAATCGTTTCGTACGATGAATCCCAGAGATTTCAAAAATTCAACGTTCAACGCGCTGAGTTTCTTTCGAACGAGGGATTTTGTACCGTTAATCGCGTGTCTCGTAAAAGGTATATTTCCAGCTTGTTTCTCCTGTTCTACTTGATTCACCACAAGCATTTCATAGATTGTGCTTATGATCGTCGCCGTCGTACATGCAATCTAATGGTAATCTCTTCTCCTCGAAAATCGAGCGATTGTCCTTCTTGATCAACGACACGCACCGTTAAATCTGTAATACTCCGTGCGATGATTGGAAGGTAAATGACATGTGCCGGCGTTTCCGATATCTTATATCCTGGTGGCACCTTAGGCGAGAATTCATGTATCGTATGTACACGCATACTGTTACTGTACGCACCACTGACAACGCTGCATTCTATACGAATGATATTAACATTGACAATCTTAATCGATGCATCCGATTCGTACCATCGATGCGGTTCTAATACACGACTCGATGAGAATTCTAAAAGCGAGCCAATGTTGTTTGGCTCGCTAAAATTTATTCTATAAGCACATTTTATTTCACTCTTCATCGTATTATTATTGACATGAATTATTATAGGATATTCATTCGCGTCATCTTTATATGGATTATTTTTGGAACGTACTGTTTTTTGAGCATGTGAAATTGCATTTTTTAAATATTCGTATATAGTGCGCAATTCGTACGATCCTTCAGGAATCGTAATTTCTTCATCGTTAGCACCATAGTAAAATTTATTATTCGACGAATTTACATTTGGTATCGTATTGTATGTTTCGAAATCCGTTAAACCAAGCTCGCAATCACCATCGCTCAAAACTATAGCGGGAAAGTAGCTCACCGTAAGGGTACTACTGTTGCCAGTCAACGTAAGCGTTAGCGACATGTTCGCAAACTGCCAAGCGAATACTGACTGCTGCGAGCGGAATGTTGTCATTTAAATCCACATCGATCCTCTACCGTTTGGAGAAACTGTAAACACAATTGTCCGCATATGCTCTGACTGTAATGTTGATAAGACGTGCGATTGTATACAATTTTCACTACATCTCTCTCAAGGTATCGAATCAATTCCTTGGGCGGTCGAAGATTACCAAAACTATCAAAATATACTGCATGATTTCCTCTTTTCGCATATGCCACCCAGTGTGTACTCGGTCCCTCTGTGTTGTCTAAATTTACAATACCACTCTCGTTTTGACGTACTCCATCTATCGGTAAGGCGTCACGCATGAAAACACCTCGAAAGAAAGATATACGCATACGCCTCGCTAGTCTTTCCAACTGTACGTTAGTTATTGCACCCATGGGTAATTTTAGTGTCTCTTTGACGTTTTTTTTTCTTTTTTCTGTAGCGCCTTTCCCGCGCTTGTACGGAGCAAGATAGATTCCGCGACCTTTCATAGCGCGACCTTCCATAGCGCGATGATGACGTTTTAATTCTTCCAGCTGACGTTGCGCGGCTTTGCCATCATTCACCGCTTTTGCGACACCCGCCGCTCCACCGACTAGTGAACCAAGAACTCCCAGTAATGGCAGAACTGGTAAAATACCACCCCGTTTTGCAATCGGAAGTGCTCGTTTTCGGATTGCTTTCTTGGACGACTTCTTTTTCTTCATGCCCATACCGATTTTCGTTTTAACTTTCATGGTAGCCCAAACGATGGCAGCAGCCGCTCTCTCGCCTAGAGTTGAATCTTTCGAAGTTATGCGTTTCCACGCTTTTACAGCGAGAATCTTATCCGCTGCGTGTCGATCAGTGAGACTGTTACTACGTGAATAGGCTATATCGTGCTCACGACACGCCGCGTCCAATGAATTAATGCCTCGATCGCCTCTGGCCAATCGTTTTACCAAGCGAGTTCCAGGACCGCAAAATTGATATCCGGGAATGTGTAGTTCGATAGGAAGCGCATTTATCGCACGATTCAACAGACCGCTGCTGACTTTGACTTTTGTCGAAGGCATTCACTACAGTCCCGGATCAGCGGTGCCGGACCATCGATATGCGTTCGCTGCCACGGACGATTGTAATGTTCCAAACATCGACGATACTGCTGAACCTCTGGATCGACTCTTATATGTTCAGGGAGTCTGTCCCACAAATCGCCAATATATTTTGCAAAATCGCGTAACAAAACAATCTTCGGTATGTATTTCAACTGTTCGGAGGTTAGCTCTCGAATATCATGAGTATCTGTCGAAAGAAGCAACATTTTCTAAACTGAGCGTTTCCAAGATCGGCGCGTCTATATATATAGTTCAATTGCAACGATCCGTTAACATAATCAATTTTGTGACGTGGGGAAACATGCGATTCGTGAAGCAACCGACATCGATACGTGTGACAAATTTCGACAATCGAACGCAATCAATGATTGGACAAGAGGCGCGCAGGCATGGAAACATGCTTCCGAACACCATACGCGGCATCATATGCGGTCCCTCGAATTGCGGCAAGACGAATGTTCTCATCAGCTTGCTGGAAAGTCTGCACGGTCTGCGTTTCGAGAACTTGTACGTGTACTCAAAATCGTTGCAACAACCTAAATATCGCTACTTGGAAAATTTGTTGAAACCGATAGATGAAATTGGATACTTTACATTCTCCGATAACAGCGACGTGATTCCAACGACCGAAGCGTCCAAAAATTCTATTTTTATCTTTGATGTGCCATGTGACAAGCAAGATACCATAAGAGAATACTTTGCTATGGGTCGTCATTCGAACGTTGACTGTTTCTATCTCTGTCAAACGTACGCAAAAATACCCAAGCATCTTATACGAGACAATGCAAATTTTCTGATTCTCTTTAAACAGGATGGTACCAATTTGAAACATGTGTACAACGATTATGTGAATACCGACATGTCATATGAAGATTTCAGTGCATTGTGTCGCAAATGTTGGGAGGATAAATATGGTTTCACAGTGATTGATACGGACAGCTCAATGACCAACGGACGATATAGGAAAGGATTTAACGACTTTGCTATGCTGTGAGATGCTCAATCGTCGTTGCAACCTCAACGTGGTAACATCTTCAACGTCCACGAGACAAATATATCAATGATGAATAGTAGCATGAAGATTGAGAATCGTGGAAAGGTAGCGGAAGAGATTGCGAAAACGAGCGAATCGATCCGCAAGAAGTATCGCGCTTTGAAAACCGGTAGAATTATTGAGAATGCTGCATTGGAGAGACACTTTAAACCTATTATTGAACCTCTGACATATAGTATCAATATAGCGAGAGACGGATCATCACAAGCTGCAATGGCGAAGCAATCATCAAAATTTAACAAAAAGAAGAAAAGTTCAGAGAAGCAGCTCATCGGTAACGAAAAGCATCGGTTGGTGGAGGAGTTGCACGCTCCAGCGAGAAGATATTTTCCCCGTAGACGCGTCATAGTGCGCGGATACGATGATCTTTGGCAAGCTGACTTGGTAGAGATGCGTCCTTACTCGCGATTCAATAGAGGCTACCACTATATACTCACTATTATCGATGTGTTGAGCAAATATGCGTGGGCTGTACCGATGAAGAGCAAGAGCGGTAAAGAAGCAGTGGCAGTGTTCGCCAGGATATTTCAAGAATCTGGAAGATGTCCGAAAAATTTGCAAACGGACCAGGGAAAAGAATTTTATAATGCGGATCTGCAGAAACTCCTTAAAAAACACGGTATCAATCATTATTCTACGTACTCGGTAATGAAGGCATCTGTTGTGGAACGATTCAACCGCACGTTAAAGAACGACATGTGAAAAATGTTTACGTTGAATGGAACATACAAATGGATCGACTCGTTACCACATCTTATCATGGAGTACAACACACGGAAACATCGAACTATCGGCATGCGTCCTATCGATGTGACACCCGAAATCGCTGATAAGCTCCTACACACAGTCTACAACAACGTAAAGATCGCTGCGCCTGCGAGATTCAAAGTGGGTGATCTGGTACGCGTGAGCAAATTCAAAACCATCTTTGTAAAAGGCTATACACCGAATTGGACAACCGAAGTGTTTAAAATCGTAAAAGTGCAGACAACTAATCCAGCGACCTATCTGCTCGAGGATTCTCGCGGAAAGTCTATTGCCGGAGGATTTTACGAATACGAACTGCATCGCGCTGCTAATCCTGACGTTTATCTCGTGGAAAAGGTGTTGCGAAAAAGCGGCGACAAGGTTTTAGTGAAATGGTTGGGATTTGATAATTCGCACAACTCTTGGATACACAAAGAAAATGTATTGTAACCAATTCTTTGTTATAAACACTTTTTTTATTACAATATCCTATTATAAACAACTTGTAATAAACCATCTTTTATTATAGTTAACAATATTTCTTACAAACAAATATATGTACAATGATCGCTTTTCATTTTACAATATACATGTATGCACAATGATCGCTTTTTAGTTTACAATTGTATCCTGTAATGTCCCCATGGTAAAGTGTCTGTTGAGTTCGGTACGATATACCGCTTGTCATCATACGGACCCAGAGCAGTTTTCAGTTCGGACACGGTGTAGACTTTGTGCATTTTGGATCGTATGCATGACTGACGACGTTGCTTTTCGACCTCATCTCTCAGACACTGCATATAATCATCAAACGTTATAGCTCGCGCTACGACATTGGTCTTCACACCTTTCGCCTTCTTCGTATCATTTTTGCTGTCTATCTTTAGCGCGTACATCTTTGCTCTGAGCCCGACGAATTCCGTCATAATCGCTCCGTTATTTTCATCTTTCATCAGACCTGGTACCTTTTTGTTGACAAGCGGTATACCGTACGCATTATCAGCGGGATAATCACTCGTATCAAACTTAGAAATATCACGTTTCATGTGCTCGAAAATATCATCGCATTGGATATGGTAGATTAAACTGTCAATATCGGTGTACATTACTTTACATCTATTCTGATACAGAGGAGACATGTACTCGTGATGAAATTCGTACAAGCAGATCTTGGATATGTCAAGGATACACATACCCACATAGATCGGCTTGTTGAATTTCACCTCAAGTTTACGTAGCTCAACGGCGATTAAATTTTCCAAAAAGACACTTCTGCTATGAAAATTTGGTCTCGCAACCGTTGCCTCAGCACCGTATCGTCCATCCCATTTTGTCAATAGTTTTACGTCTACGTGATTGCGAACGTTTTCCATAGTTTTACCGAACACCGCGTTGTTCATCAATTTGTACAAATTTTTCTCGAAATCGTTTGTCGCGCGTGTTCTAAACTGCGTATTAAGTTCGATATAATCGCGGAGCGATGGAGATTGAGCAAATTTGAGTATGCGGTGTATCTTTCCAATACGAAGACCGTGACGCGTGCAGGTTGCGATAATGAATCACAAAACGCTACTTATCGCATAAGGTTGCGAGAAGCTTGTCCTGCTTTTTGTTTGGCGGTTTGCCCCGTGTCGGACAGAACGGTAGGTCAGTGTGCTCGTCGTGCAGATGTTGCGGATACTCTAAGTCAACCTCCAGAATGTAACCTATAGGTGAATCTAGTGCGATTGATGATACGTCGAAATTCGATACATCATCGACCCATCGAAATTCGGCGTATGGCAACTGTTGACACATTGCCCAACCATACAAGTTATTTACATCGAAGTACATCAAGTATGATGATGGTTGCAATGGATCGTAAGACTGCATATACTTGTTATTGGCTTTTGCATATCTACCGGAACATTGACTGAGGCCACTGCGAATACCGCGCTCGATGAACATGACCATATCGATATCAGTGAGCAGTTCGAAATTAACGTCCGTATGCTTCAACATAGCATCCCACGTAAAACCAGGCAAAGTGTAATAATACGCGGGATCTAACCCATAACTTTTGATACAACTATTGCGGAAATTTTCAAAAATATCGGCCAGCAACAAGACATCAATCTTCAGATACAAGTCGCTATATTCACCTAAGGTTTGAATGGCGAACCGTTGCCAGATGTTCGTGGCGTGCGCGTAATCGCTCTCAGATACCGTGTCACCCGTCAACGAACTGTAAAATGACTCGCGCGGCGGTAAACACCGATCCTGCAGCTTGTCCGCGCAATCAAGGTATTCGTACGGAAAGACCCCCTTTCGCGTCAATAAATCAAAATCCTTGTCGGACAAATTTGAAAATTCGGACCGAACAATTTTTAATTTGTCGTTGTCGAGAAAAGACGCCAATTTATCGAGACTTCTACTGAGAAATTTGTACGAATCGATGAACCGCAATTGTATACAATTTTTCCATTTATTCTTACTATCCATCATGTTTCCTACAGTCTTTGTAAATGAAATATATTTCTCTTTGGTTATCGGTAGTACAGTGATTGAACCTTCGAACGCGGTTATTATATCTTTGATGATAAAGTGTGAATCATAACCGGATAAGTTGTGAAAGACCACGGGAATGCAATAACTGTCTTGATAATTTAGATTGCAATTGGAATGCGCGGGACCTCTGTACCGTCCAGTCAGGTGGCAATGATCGGGCACGCGTGTATCATCCTTTGCGAATGATTTCTCGCACACATGGCACAGCATAGCGTTTTGAAATGTCTCCCACTGTTCTTTCGACAAAGTTTCCATGGGGACATTTGCGGACAAAATATCCTTTACACGATGTGCCAGTTCTTCAAGTTCTTTGACAAACCATGAGATGCAATCCCGATCGCGACGACATCGATACGCGGATAATGACTCGTCGTAGGAACATCGAACGTAATATGCTATAGTAAATACGCTATGATGTTGATACGTATACGTATACGAACTCGTTTGTTCTTCCCTCGGTGTCTTCTCCAGGATGTATTCCAAGTCGGCGTAAACTATAAACGGGATCCGCTCCTTCCTGCAGTAGTTGGTGAAGCTGAGCCATTTGTTGTCATCGTTTGGCAAGATGATGGCACAGTTATTCATTTTTTGACAGTCGACGGTATGGTTCTCCAGCTTCTCGCTCGAGCTGAAGTAATGTAGACATCTGGAAAAACATTATTTGTTATTAGTATATGTCACATTATACATTGCGTTCTTTGTGTATATTTACCGGTCGCAAATATGTTTTTTGTGTTCCTTTTTGCTCAGTTATGAGCTGACGAGTAGGGACAAATTCTTGATCCACGCGAAGTGCCCAGCGTTATCATCACCTCGCGGATCTGGGATATGCAGCAGGTTGACATGCTTCTCCATTTTCTGTTCCGTAAGACGTATAGGTGCGACCACGTTTCCTTCTTTCTTTGTCGCGTTGTCATATCTCTTCTCCACACTATAAATGTTGACCGAGATATCGTTCAACCGTTCAAACTTTTTAATTTTATTTATGCGCATTGGAAATTCAATGTCCTGCTTATTCAAAACCGATGTATAGTGTGGGTACGAAGATTGACGATCTGCGTGTTTGTCGGCTGGACATAACGCTGCAACCACTGCCCATGCGAAACATGCATTGTCCATAGATTGCACGTTGATTATAGCCCGCTTCATTTTTATTTCGCGCGGTAACTCGATATGACATCCCGAATGTAATGGATTGTACTTGTTAACATTAACGGTCAGATTGAGTATGCGCGAGAGTGCCCACCCGCTATCTCGTTCCTGAAATTCTTCCATGGACGCTAAGGTGGGTTCGATAACACGCATCGCGAACCAATTGTCTAGATCGGATGTGAAAAAAAGTTCAACGTTCCTCGTATTAATGCTCTTGTTCGCGCGTTTATCACCTGCCACAAATTCACCGTTGAACACAGTATTCACTTTTATGCTACCATGTCTCTTCATAACGCTTCGCACATGCTCGAGCACGATATTCTTCACATCTTGGAGAAATCGAAGAGGGTCGATATAGTCTGTATTTACAATCGCCCCGATTGATATGCGACTATTGAACGCTATATCGATTTCTCGCCAAACAAGTGTCGAATGTCCGGCTCCTGCGTATACAAAACGTCTGCGCAAAGTATTTTTTAAACCCTCGAGTTGCGCTATACGAGCAACCATCGAGTGCGCTGAACCAACCGATAGTCGTGGTTGTTTGGCTCGGCTATGCTGTTCCAACGACTCGAGACACTCGTCGCACTTTTGTTCCCATGCGAGGTATTCGTCTAGCGAGCCTAATTGAGCGGCCTGGTTCTGCAGTTCACGTTCTACGGTTGATAATGATGATAATGCTTCTGCCATTTTTCTAGCAAAACGTTGTAAACACACTGTAACTGCGCGCTCTGCTCGTCTTCGACTAAACTATAAAATATTCTGCTTTGAACATTTATAGCCCTTAACTCTTTCACAAATACATGCCATTATCAAAATTCGGGAAACTTCCTCGACGAAACTATTAAACATATTCCTGAGTCTTAAACTCATATCAACTCGTTGTGGACTTTGCCTAGTGCATGCCTTTCTTTATCTGATACAATAATAGGCTTATAGACCTATGATTTGGTATCAGCAGTCTGCGTCCACTCTGTTTGTCTTCGACTAAATTATAGAATGTTCTGATTTGAACTTTTTTTATAGCTCTTCTGTCTTCCATATGCGCACACGCACACACACATATCGTTATTACATTTTCCTGCTTCTTTTATCTTGTATATCGGTAAAGGGCGTCACGCATGAAAACACCTCGAAAGAAAGATATACGCATACGCCTCGCTAGTCTTCCAACTGTTACGTTAGTTATTGCACCCATGGGTAATTTTAGTGTCTCTTTGACGTTTTTTTCTTTTTTCTGTAGCGCCTTTCCCCGCGCTTGTACGGAGCAAGATAGATTCCGCGACCTTTCATAGCGCGACCTTCCATAGCGCGATGATGACGTTTTAATTCTTCCAGCTGACGTTGCGCGGCTTGCCATCATTCACCGCTTTTGCGACACCGCCGCTCCACCGACTTATGAACCAAGAACTCCCAGTAATGGCAAGAAACTGGTAAAATACCACCCCGTTTTGCAATCGGAATGCTCGTTTTCGGATTGCTTTCTTGGAACGACTTTCTTTTTCTTCATGCCCATACCGATTTTCGTTTTAACTTTCATGGTAGCCCAAAACGATGGCAGCAGCCGCTCTTCTCGCCTAGAGTTGAATCTTTCGAAGTTATGCGTTTCCACGCTTTTACAGCGAGAATCTTATCCGCTTGCGTGTCGATCAGTGAACTGTTTACTACGTGAATAGGCTATATCGTGCTCACGACACGCCGCGTCCAATGAATTAATGCCTCGATCCCGCCTCTGGCCAATCGTTTACCAAGCGAGTTCCAGGACCGCAAAATTGATATCCGGGAATGTGTAGTTCGATAGGAAGCGCATTTATCGCACGATTCAACAGACCGCTGCTGACTTTGACTTTTGTCGAAGGCATTCACTACAGTCCCGGATCAGCGGTGCCGGACCATCGATATGCGTTCGCTGCCACGGACGATTGTAATGTTCCAAACATCGACGATACTTGCTGAACCTCTGGATCGACTCTTATATGTTCAGGGAGTCTGTCCCACAAATCGCCAATATATTTTGCAAAATCGCGTAACAAAACAATCTTCGGTATGTATTTCAACTGTTCGGAGTTAGCTCTCGAATATCATGAGTATCTGTCGAAAGAAGCAACATTTTCTAAACTGAGCGTTTCCAAGATCGGCGCGTCTATATATATATTCAATTGCAACGATCCGTTAACATAATCAATTTTGTGACGTGTGGGAAAACATGCGATTCGTGAAGCAACCGACATCGATACGTGGTGACAAATTTCGACAATCGAACGCAATCAATGATGGACAGGCGCGCAGGCATGGAAACATGCTTCCGAACACCATACGCGGCATCAATATGCGGTCCCTCGAATTGCGCGCAAGACGAAATTTCTCATCAGCTTGCTGGAAAGTTCTGCACGGTCTGCGTTTCGAGACTTGTACGTGTACTCAAAATCGTTGCAACAACCTAAATATCGCTTACTTGGAAAATTTGTTGAAACCGATAGATGAAATTGGATACTTTACATTCTCCGATAACAGCGACGTGATTCCAACGACCGAAGCGTCCAAAAATTCTATTTTATCTTTGATGTGCCATGTGACAAGCAACGATACCATAAGAGAATACTTTGCTATGGGTCGTCATTCGAACGTTGACTGTTTCTATCTCTGTCAAACGTACGCAAAAATACCCAAGCATCTTATACGAGACAATGCAAATTTTCTGATTCTCTTTAACAGGATGGTACCAATTTGAAACATGTGTACAACGATTATGTGAATACCGACATGTCATATGAAGATTTCAGTGCATTGTGTCGCAAATGTTGGGAGATAAATATGGTTTCACAGTGATTGATACGGACAGCTCAATGACCAACGGACGATATAGGAAAGGAATTTAACGACTTTGCTATGCTGTGAGATGCTCAATCGTCGTTGCAACCTCAACGTGGTAACATCTTCACGTCCACGAGACAAATATATCAATGATGAATAGTAGCATGAAGATTGAGAATCGTGGAAAGGTAGCGGAAGAGATTGCGAAAACGAGCGAATCGATCCGCAAGAAGTATCGCGCTTTGAAAACCGGTAGAATTATTGAGAATGCTGCATTGGAGAGACACTTTAAACCTATTATTGAACCTCTGACATATGTATCAATATAGCGAGAGACGGATCATCACAAGCTGCAATGGCGAAGCAATCATCAAAATTTAACAAAAAGAAGAAAAGTTCAAGAAGCAGCTCATCGTAACGAAAAAGCATCGGTTGGTGGAGGATTTGCACGCTCCAGCGAGAAGATATTTTCCCCGTAGACGCGTCATAGTGCGCGGATACGATGATCTTTGGCAAGCTGACTTGGTAGAGATGCGTCCTTCTCGCGATTCAATAGAGGCTACCACTATATACTCACTATTATCGATGTGTTGAGCAAATATGCGTGGGCTGTACCGATGAAGAGCAAGAGCGGTAAAGAAGCAGTGGCAGTGTTCGCCAGGATATTTCAAGAATCTGGAAAGATGTCCGAAAATTGCAAACGGACCAGGGAAAAGAATTTTATAATGCGGAATCTGCAGAAACTCCTTAAAAAACACGGTATCAAATCATTAATTCTACGTACTCGGTAATGAAGCATCTGTTGTGGAACGATTCAACCGCACGTTAAAGAACGACATGTGAAAAATGTTTACGTGTGAATGGAACATACAATGGATCGACTCGTTACCACATCTTATCATGGAGTACAACACACGGAAACATCGAACTATCGGCATGCGTCCTATCGATGTGACACCCGAAATCGCTGATAAGCTCCTACACACAGTCTACAACAACGTAAAGATCGCTGCGCCTGCGAGATTCAAAGTGGGTATCTGGTACGCGTGAGCAAATTCAAAACCATCTTTGTAAAGGCTATACACCGAATTGGACAACCGAAGTGTTAAAATCGTAAAAGGCAGACAACTAATCCAGCGACCTATCTGCTCGAGGATTCTCGCGGAAAGTCTATTGCCGGAGGATTTTACGAAATACGAACTGCATCGCGCTGCTAATCCTGACGTTTATCCTCGTGGAAAAGGTGTTGCGAAAAAGCGGCGACAAGGTTTTAGTGAAATGGTTGGGATTTATAATTCGCACAACTCTTGGATACAACAAAGAAAATGTATTGTAACCAATTCTTTGTTATAAACACTTTTTTATTACAATATCCTATTATAAACAGCTTGTAATAAACCATCTTTTATTATAGTTAACAATATTTCTTACAAACAAATATATGTACAATGATCGCTTTTCATTTTACAATATACATGTATGCACAATGATCGCTTTTTAGTTTACAATTGTATCCTGTAATGTCCCCATGGTTAAGTGTCTGTTGAGTTCGTACGATATACCGCTTGTCATCATACGGACCCAGAGCAGTTTTCAGTTCGGACACGGTGTAGACTTTGTGCATTTTGATCGTATGCATGACTGACGACGTTGCTTTTCGACCTCATCTCTCAGACACTGCATATAATCATCAAACGTTATAGCTCGCGCTACGACATTGGTCTTCACACCTTCGCCTTCTTCGTATCATTTTTGCTGTCTATCTTAGCGCGTACATCTTTGCTCTGAGCCCGACGAATTCCGTCATAATCGCTCCGTTATTTTCATCTTTCATCAGACCTGGTACCTTTTTGTTGAACAAGCGTATAACCGTACGCATTATCAGCGGGATAATCACTCGTATCAAACTTAGAAATATCACGTTTCATGTGCTCGAAAATATCATCGCATTGGATATGGTAGATTAAACTGTCAATATCGGTGTACATTACTTTACATCTTTCTGATACAGAGGAGACATGTACTCGTGATGAAATTCGTACAAGCAGATCTTGGAATATGTCAAGGATACACACTACCCACATAGATCGGCTTGTTGAATTTCACCTCAAGTTTACGTAGCTCAACGGCGATTAAATTTCCAAAAAGACACTTCTGCTATGAAAATTTGGTCTCGCAACCGTTGCCTCAGCACCGTATCGTCCATCCCATTTTGTCAATAGTTTTACGTCTACGTGATTGCGAACGTTTTCCATAGTTTTACCGAACACCGCGTTGTTCATCAATTTGTACAAATTTTTCTCGAAATCGTTTGTCGCGCGTGTTCTAAACTGCGTATTAAGTTTCGAAATAATCGCGAGCGATGGAGATTGAGCAAATTTGAGTATGCGGTGTATCTTTCCAATACGAAGACCGTGACGCGTGCAGGTTGCGATAATGAATCACAAAACGCTACTTATCGCATAAGGTTGCGAGAAGCTTGTCCTGCTTTTTGTTTGGCGGTTTGCCCCGGTCGGACAGAACGGTAGGTCAGTGTGCTCGTCGTGCAGATGTTGCGGATACTCTAAGTCAACCTCCAGAATGTAACCTATAGGTGAATCTAGTGCGATTGATGATACGTCGAAATTCATACATCATCGACCCATCGAAATTCGGCGTATGGGCAACTGTTGACACATTGCCCAACCATACAAGTTATTTACATCGAAGTACATCAAGTATGATGATGGTGCAATGGATCGTAAGACTGCATATACTTGTTATTGGCTTTTGCATATCTACCGGAACATTGACTGAGGCCACTGCGAATACCGCGCTCGATGAACATGACCATATCGATATCAGTGAGCAGTTCGAAATTACGTCCGTATGCTTCAACATAGCATCCCACGTAAAACCAGGCAAAAGTGTAATAATACGCGGGATCTAACCCATAACTTTTGATACAACTATTGCGGAAATTTTCAAAAATATTCGGCCAGCAACAAGACATCAATCTTCAGATACAAGTCGCTATATTCACCTAAGGTTTGAATGGCGAACCGTTGCCAGATGTTCGTGGCGTGCGCGTAATCGCTCTCAGATACCGTGTCACCCGTCAACAGAACTGTAAAATGACTCGCGCGGCGGTAAACACCGATCCTGCAGCTTGTCCGCGCAATCAAGGTATTCGTACGGAAAGACCCCCTTTCGCGTCAAAGCCGTTTATAGCACTTTGTTTCGTGTATTATACTTTTCTCGTACATACTTTCTGATGTTAGTTGAGTTTGCGCACTATGTTGGTTAGCGGGCTGTATTCAACTACAGCGATCATGCCCAGGAGAGACATATATGCGGTAGTATTCGCCGGTATATTCTCCTTACACTCAAATTCTATCCGCACATCCACAGTGGCACTCTTGACGGACTCATTTTGACGCGAACAATCGATAATCACGAAAGGACTAGCCGCCGAAAGTTGGTAATTGCTAACCATACCTCAGCACTGTCGCATCCATAATATGATTTACGAAAACGTCTATACATATCGTAAAGTATGGCGCATTTATTTTTGCAAAGTCTAAATTCATGTCATCGTACGGATAACACTCTGAATTCAAATAGAGCTTCACATTGATCAATTTGCAGTCATCGAAACGAGCTATATTTTCCGACATTACATTCTTCCGACCAGTCTGCAGCGCAAAGATAACGTATCGAGGCTTCTCCAGATTAGTAGCAGTTTTGATGGTCCACAGATGTTTGGTCGTGCTTTGCAGTAGAGGAAATTCATACAGATCCCACGAGCGGAAACTCATACTCAGGTATCGTCCGTTCTCCAAAGTTTCCAGCATGGAAAGTTTATTGATATCGTTCAAGATTACGTGAGGCATTCGCCATTGTATCTTGAATAGCTTAATCTTAGGATCCAGCGCTGAAGATCCTAGTAGACTGTTGTTGTCGCTGCGCGATCGTAATAGAATCAATTCGTGACGCGCGTTAATCACGATACGCTTGTAGTCTTCACAAAATCCTAGCAACACGCTGAGTGGTACGCAAAAGTTGAAGTATCCATCCGGCGAAATAGTGTCAGTCGCATCCCACACAGCATTTTTCATGACAGCATTTTCGTTCGAAGACATCGATACATAGTTTTTGAGCGTTGAAGTTATTCCCACGTTTCTGTTACGATCAATCTCCACACCATCCAGTTCATAACGAATCTCATCAAACATGAATGCAACGCAATTATATCCCAACGTTACAGTTGCACCATCGACTGCAACTTGTTTCGTCACCTTCCCCTCGACATAGAGATAACTCTCGCATGGCAATATGTATAAATCCTGCTGCTGTATGGGTATTCGTATCTCGTCGCTATATCCAAACGTTGTATTAGCGTATGTGTTTCAATCTTGACGATGCGCTCGTCAAAGACCGGTTCACTTTCAATTTTCAAAATGTCAATTATCTTTCTCAATCGTTTCGTACGATGAATCCCAGAGATTTCAAAAATTCAACGTTCAACGCGCTGAGTTTCTTTCGAACGAGGGATTTTGTACCGTTAATCGCGTGTCTCGTAAAAGGTATATTTCCAGCTTGTTTCTCCTGTTCTACTTGATTCACCACAAGCATTTCATAGATTGTGCTTATGATCGTCGCCGTCGTACATGCAATCTAATGGTAATCTCTTCTCCTCGAAAATCGAGCGATTGTCCTTCTTGATCAACGACACGCACCGTTAAATCTGTAATACTCCGTGCGATGATTGGAAGGTAAATGACATGTGCCGGCGTTTCCGATATCTTATATCCTGGTGGCACCTTAGGCGAGAATTCATGTATCGTATGTACACGCATACTGTTACTGTACGCACCACTGACAACGCTGCATTCTATACGAATGATATTAACATTGACAATCTTAATCGATGCATCCGATTCGTACCATCGATGCGGTTCTAATACACGACTCGATGAGAATTCTAAAAGCGAGCCAATGTTGTTTGGCTCGCTAAAATTTATTCTATAAGCACATTTTATTTCACTCTTCATCGTATTATTATTGACATGAATTATTATAGGATATTCATTCGCGTCATCTTTATATGGATTATTTTTGGAACGTACTGTTTTTTGAGCATGTGAAATTGCATTTTTTAAATATTCGTATATAGTGCGCAATTCGTACGATCCTTCAGGAATCGTAATTTCTTCATCGTTAGCACCATAGTAAAATTTATTATTCGACGAATTTACATTTGGTATCGTATTGTATGTTTCGAAATCCGTTAAACCAAGCTCGCAATCACCATCGCTCAAAACTATAGCGGGAAAGTAGCTCACCGTAAGGGTACTACTGTTGCCAGTCAACGTAAGCGTTAGCGACATGTTCGCAAACTGCCAAGCGAATACTGACTGCTGCGAGCGGAATGTTGTCATTTAAATCCACATCGATCCTCTACCGTTTGGAGAAACTGTAAACACAATTGTCCGCATATGCTCTGACTGTAATGTTGATAAGACGTGCGATTGTATACAATTTTCACTACATCTCTCTCAAGGTATCGAATCAATTCCTTGGGCGGTCGAAGATTACCAAAACTATCAAAATATACTGCATGATTTCCTCTTTTCGCATATGCCACCCAGTGTGTACTCGGTCCCTCTGTGTTGTCTAAATTTACAATACCACTCTCGTTTTGACGTACTCCATCTATCGGTAAGGCGTCACGCATGAAAACACCTCGAAAGAAAGATATACGCATACGCCTCGCTAGTCTTTCCAACTGTACGTTAGTTATTGCACCCATGGGTAATTTTAGTGTCTCTTTGACGTTTTTTTTTCTTTTTTCTGTAGCGCCTTTCCCGCGCTTGTACGGAGCAAGATAGATTCCGCGACCTTTCATAGCGCGACCTTCCATAGCGCGATGATGACGTTTTAATTCTTCCAGCTGACGTTGCGCGGCTTTGCCATCATTCACCGCTTTTGCGACACCCGCCGCTCCACCGACTAGTGAACCAAGAACTCCCAGTAATGGCAGAACTGGTAAAATACCACCCCGTTTTGCAATCGGAAGTGCTCGTTTTCGGATTGCTTTCTTGGACGACTTCTTTTTCTTCATGCCCATACCGATTTTCGTTTTAACTTTCATGGTAGCCCAAACGATGGCAGCAGCCGCTCTCTCGCCTAGAGTTGAATCTTTCGAAGTTATGCGTTTCCACGCTTTTACAGCGAGAATCTTATCCGCTGCGTGTCGATCAGTGAGACTGTTACTACGTGAATAGGCTATATCGTGCTCACGACACGCCGCGTCCAATGAATTAATGCCTCGATCGCCTCTGGCCAATCGTTTTACCAAGCGAGTTCCAGGACCGCAAAATTGATATCCGGGAATGTGTAGTTCGATAGGAAGCGCATTTATCGCACGATTCAACAGACCGCTGCTGACTTTGACTTTTGTCGAAGGCATTCACTACAGTCCCGGATCAGCGGTGCCGGACCATCGATATGCGTTCGCTGCCACGGACGATTGTAATGTTCCAAACATCGACGATACTGCTGAACCTCTGGATCGACTCTTATATGTTCAGGGAGTCTGTCCCACAAATCGCCAATATATTTTGCAAAATCGCGTAACAAAACAATCTTCGGTATGTATTTCAACTGTTCGGAGGTTAGCTCTCGAATATCATGAGTATCTGTCGAAAGAAGCAACATTTTCTAAACTGAGCGTTTCCAAGATCGGCGCGTCTATATATATAGTTCAATTGCAACGATCCGTTAACATAATCAATTTTGTGACGTGGGGAAACATGCGATTCGTGAAGCAACCGACATCGATACGTGTGACAAATTTCGACAATCGAACGCAATCAATGATTGGACAAGAGGCGCGCAGGCATGGAAACATGCTTCCGAACACCATACGCGGCATCATATGCGGTCCCTCGAATTGCGGCAAGACGAATGTTCTCATCAGCTTGCTGGAAAGTCTGCACGGTCTGCGTTTCGAGAACTTGTACGTGTACTCAAAATCGTTGCAACAACCTAAATATCGCTACTTGGAAAATTTGTTGAAACCGATAGATGAAATTGGATACTTTACATTCTCCGATAACAGCGACGTGATTCCAACGACCGAAGCGTCCAAAAATTCTATTTTTATCTTTGATGTGCCATGTGACAAGCAAGATACCATAAGAGAATACTTTGCTATGGGTCGTCATTCGAACGTTGACTGTTTCTATCTCTGTCAAACGTACGCAAAAATACCCAAGCATCTTATACGAGACAATGCAAATTTTCTGATTCTCTTTAAACAGGATGGTACCAATTTGAAACATGTGTACAACGATTATGTGAATACCGACATGTCATATGAAGATTTCAGTGCATTGTGTCGCAAATGTTGGGAGGATAAATATGGTTTCACAGTGATTGATACGGACAGCTCAATGACCAACGGACGATATAGGAAAGGATTTAACGACTTTGCTATGCTGTGAGATGCTCAATCGTCGTTGCAACCTCAACGTGGTAACATCTTCAACGTCCACGAGACAAATATATCAATGATGAATAGTAGCATGAAGATTGAGAATCGTGGAAAGGTAGCGGAAGAGATTGCGAAAACGAGCGAATCGATCCGCAAGAAGTATCGCGCTTTGAAAACCGGTAGAATTATTGAGAATGCTGCATTGGAGAGACACTTTAAACCTATTATTGAACCTCTGACATATAGTATCAATATAGCGAGAGACGGATCATCACAAGCTGCAATGGCGAAGCAATCATCAAAATTTAACAAAAAGAAGAAAAGTTCAGAGAAGCAGCTCATCGGTAACGAAAAGCATCGGTTGGTGGAGGAGTTGCACGCTCCAGCGAGAAGATATTTTCCCCGTAGACGCGTCATAGTGCGCGGATACGATGATCTTTGGCAAGCTGACTTGGTAGAGATGCGTCCTTACTCGCGATTCAATAGAGGCTACCACTATATACTCACTATTATCGATGTGTTGAGCAAATATGCGTGGGCTGTACCGATGAAGAGCAAGAGCGGTAAAGAAGCAGTGGCAGTGTTCGCCAGGATATTTCAAGAATCTGGAAGATGTCCGAAAAATTTGCAAACGGACCAGGGAAAAGAATTTTATAATGCGGATCTGCAGAAACTCCTTAAAAAACACGGTATCAATCATTATTCTACGTACTCGGTAATGAAGGCATCTGTTGTGGAACGATTCAACCGCACGTTAAAGAACGACATGTGAAAAATGTTTACGTTGAATGGAACATACAAATGGATCGACTCGTTACCACATCTTATCATGGAGTACAACACACGGAAACATCGAACTATCGGCATGCGTCCTATCGATGTGACACCCGAAATCGCTGATAAGCTCCTACACACAGTCTACAACAACGTAAAGATCGCTGCGCCTGCGAGATTCAAAGTGGGTGATCTGGTACGCGTGAGCAAATTCAAAACCATCTTTGTAAAAGGCTATACACCGAATTGGACAACCGAAGTGTTTAAAATCGTAAAAGTGCAGACAACTAATCCAGCGACCTATCTGCTCGAGGATTCTCGCGGAAAGTCTATTGCCGGAGGATTTTACGAATACGAACTGCATCGCGCTGCTAATCCTGACGTTTATCTCGTGGAAAAGGTGTTGCGAAAAAGCGGCGACAAGGTTTTAGTGAAATGGTTGGGATTTGATAATTCGCACAACTCTTGGATACACAAAGAAAATGTATTGTAACCAATTCTTTGTTATAAACACTTTTTTTATTACAATATCCTATTATAAACAACTTGTAATAAACCATCTTTTATTATAGTTAACAATATTTCTTACAAACAAATATATGTACAATGATCGCTTTTCATTTTACAATATACATGTATGCACAATGATCGCTTTTTAGTTTACAATTGTATCCTGTAATGTCCCCATGGTAAAGTGTCTGTTGAGTTCGGTACGATATACCGCTTGTCATCATACGGACCCAGAGCAGTTTTCAGTTCGGACACGGTGTAGACTTTGTGCATTTTGGATCGTATGCATGACTGACGACGTTGCTTTTCGACCTCATCTCTCAGACACTGCATATAATCATCAAACGTTATAGCTCGCGCTACGACATTGGTCTTCACACCTTTCGCCTTCTTCGTATCATTTTTGCTGTCTATCTTTAGCGCGTACATCTTTGCTCTGAGCCCGACGAATTCCGTCATAATCGCTCCGTTATTTTCATCTTTCATCAGACCTGGTACCTTTTTGTTGACAAGCGGTATACCGTACGCATTATCAGCGGGATAATCACTCGTATCAAACTTAGAAATATCACGTTTCATGTGCTCGAAAATATCATCGCATTGGATATGGTAGATTAAACTGTCAATATCGGTGTACATTACTTTACATCTGTTCTGATACAGAGGAGACATGTACTCGTGATGAAATTCGTACAAGCAGATCTTGGATATGTCAAGGATACACATACCCACATAGATCGGCTTGTTGAATTTCACCTCAAGTTTACGTAGCTCAACGGCGATTAAATTTTCCAAAAAGACACTTCTGCTATGAAAATTTGGTCTCGCAACCGTTGCCTCAGCACCGTATCGTCCATCCCATTTTGTCAATAGTTTTACGTCTACGTGATTGCGAACGTTTTCCATAGTTTTACCGAACACCGCGTTGTTCATCAATTTGTACAAATTTTTCTCGAAATCGTTTGTCGCGCGTGTTCTAAACTGCGTATTAAGTTCGATATAATCGCGGAGCGATGGAGATTGAGCAAATTTGAGTATGCGGTGTATCTTTCCAATACGAAGACCGTGACGCGTGCAGGTTGCGATAATGAATCACAAAACGCTACTTATCGCATAAGGTTGCGAGAAGCTTGTCCTGCTTTTTGTTTGGCGGTTTGCCCCGTGTCGGACAGAACGGTAGGTCAGTGTGCTCGTCGTGCAGATGTTGCGGATACTCTAAGTCAACCTCCAGAATGTAACCTATAGGTGAATCTAGTGCGATTGATGATACGTCGAAATTCGATACATCATCGACCCATCGAAATTCGGCGTATGGCAACTGTTGACACATTGCCCAACCATACAAGTTATTTACATCGAAGTACATCAAGTATGATGATGGTTGCAATGGATCGTAAGACTGCATATACTTGTTATTGGCTTTTGCATATCTACCGGAACATTGACTGAGGCCACTGCGAATACCGCGCTCGATGAACATGACCATATCGATATCAGTGAGCAGTTCGAAATTAACGTCCGTATGCTTCAACATAGCATCCCACGTAAAACCAGGCAAAGTGTAATAATACGCGGGATCTAACCCATAACTTTTGATACAACTATTGCGGAAATTTTCAAAAATATCGGCCAGCAACAAGACATCAATCTTCAGATACAAGTCGCTATATTCACCTAAGGTTTGAATGGCGAACCGTTGCCAGATGTTCGTGGCGTGCGCGTAATCGCTCTCAGATACCGTGTCACCCGTCAACGAACTGTAAAATGACTCGCGCGGCGGTAAACACCGATCCTGCAGCTTGTCCGCGCAATCAAGGTATTCGTACGGAAAGACCCCCTTTCGCGTCAATAAATCAAAATCCTTGTCGGACAAATTTGAAAATTCGGACCGAACAATTTTTAATTTGTCGTTGTCGAGAAAAGACGCCAATTTATCGAGACTTCTACTGAGAAATTTGTACGAATCGATGAACCGCAATTGTATACAATTTTTCCATTTATTCTTACTATCCATCATGTTTCCTACAGTCTTTGTAAATGAAATATATTTCTCTTTGGTTATCGGTAGTACAGTGATTGAACCTTCGAACGCGGTTATTATATCTTTGATGATAAAGTGTGAATCATAACCGGATAAGTTGTGAAAGACCACGGGAATGCAATAACTGTCTTGATAATTTAGATTACAATTGGAATGCGCGGGACCTCTGTACCGTCCAGTCAGGTGGCAATGATCGGGCACGCGTGTATCATCCTTTGCGAATGATTTCTCGCACACATGGCACAGCATAGCGTTTTGAAATGTCTCCCACTGTTCTTTCGACAAAGTTTCCATGGGGACATTTGCGGACAAAATATCCTTTACACGATGTGCCAGTTCTTCAAGTTCTTTGACAAACCATGAGATGCAATCCCGATCGCGACGACATCGATACGCGGATAATGACTCGTCGTAGGAACATCGAACGTAATATGCTATAGTAAATACGCTATGATGTTGATACGTATACGTATACGAACTCGTTTGTTCTTCCCTCGGTGTCTTCTCCAGGATGTATTCCAAGTCGGCGTAAACTATAAACGGGATCCGCTCCTTCCTGCAGTAGTTGGTGAAGCTGAGCCATTTGTTGTCATCGTTTGGCAAGATGATGGCACAGTTATTCATTTTTTGACAGTCGACGGTATGGTTCTCCAGCTTCTCGCTCGAGCTGAAGTAATGTAGACATCTGGAAAAACATTATTTGTTATTAGTATATGTCACATTATACATTGCGTTCTTTGTGTATATTTACCGGTCGCAAATATGTTTTTTGTGTTCCTTTTTGCTCAGTTATGAGCTGACGAGTAGGGACAAATTCTTGATCCACGCGAAGTGCCCAGCGTTATCATCACCTCGCGGATCTGGGATATGCAGCAGGTTGACATGCTTCTCCATTTTCTGTTCCGTAAGACGTATAGGTGCGACCACGTTTCCTTCTTTCTTTGTCGCGTTGTCATATCTCTTCTCCACACTATAAATGTTGACCGAGATATCGTTCAACCGTTCAAACTTTTTAATTTTATTTATGCGCATTGGAAATTCAATGTCCTGCTTATTCAAAACCGATGTATAGTGTGGGTACGAAGATTGACGATCTGCGTGTTTGTCGGCTGGACATAACGCTGCAACCACTGCCCATGCGAAACATGCATTGTCCATAGATTGCACGTTGATTATAGCCCGCTTCATTTTTATTTCGCGCGGTAACTCGATATGACATCCCGAATGTAATGGATTGTACTTGTTAACATTAACGGTCAGATTGAGTATGCGCGAGAGTGCCCACCCGCTATCTCGTTCCTGAAATTCTTCCATGGACGCTAAGGTGGGTTCGATAACACGCATCGCGAACCAATTGTCTAGATCGGATGTGAAAAAAAGTTCAACGTTCCTCGTATTAATGCTCTTGTTCGCGCGTTTATCACCTGCCACAAATTCACCGTTGAACACAGTATTCACTTTTATGCTACCATGTCTCTTCATAACGCTTCGCACATGCTCGAGCACGATATTCTTCACATCTTGGAGAAATCGAAGAGGGTCGATATAGTCTGTATTTACAATCGCCCCGATTGATATGCGACTATTGAACGCTATATCGATTTCTCGCCAAACAAGTGTCGAATGTCCGGCTCCTGCGTATACAAAACGTCTGCGCAAAGTATTTTTTAAACCCTCGAGTTGCGCTATACGAGCAACCATCGAGTGCGCTGAACCAACCGATAGTCGTGGTTGTTTGGCTCGGCTATGCTGTTCCAACGACTCGAGACACTCGTCGCACTTTTGTTCCCATGCGAGGTATTCGTCTAGCGAGCCTAATTGAGCGGCCTGGTTCTGCAGTTCACGTTCTACGGTTGATAATGATGATAATGCTTCTGCCATTTTTCTAGCAAAACGTTGTAAACACACTGTAACTGCGCGCTCTGCTCGTCTTCGACTAAACTATAAAATATTCTGCTTTGAACATTTTATAGCCCTTAACTCTTTCACAAATACATGCCATTATCAAAATTCGGGAAACTTCCTCGACGAACTATTAAACATATTCCTGAGTCTTAAACTCATATCAACTCGTTGTGGACTTTGCCTAAGTGCATGCCTTTCTTTATCTGATACAATAATAGACTTATAGACCTATGACTGGTATCAGCAGTCTAGCGTCCACTCTGTTTGTCTTCGACTAAATTATAGAATGTTCTGATTTGAACTTTTTTATAGCTCTTCTGTCTTCCACATGCGCACACACATGCACACACACATATCGTTATTACATTCTTCCTGCTTCTTTTTATCTTGTATAGTGTATTGGATGAAGTTTTTGTACCGTATATAAGAATTCTGTTTTAAATATGTCATATTAGTGCATACATATTGGACACAGATTACATGGTGTTATTTGGTAGACGGGGTTTCTACAGTTTGAACAAAATACACCATCAATCACATCGTGTCTTTCGGTGATGTGTTTGCGCACTGCAAATATTTCTGTAACTGTATCGCGAACGCCATCAACAAAACATGATGTGCAGAACCGTAAATTGTCTCCAGAATTATATGAAAAATAAATGCAACACACTTTTGTTTGGTCACTCAAAGTATTAATTTCTGAAACTTCCAATTTCTTCACTTGCAATTTCTTCACTTTTTCATTCACTAATTGATTACTATTGTCACTATCATAATTACTATCATCCGTGAGTATATGATTTATATCTTCTTCGTCTTCTATTTCTTCGTTTTCTATTTCTTCGTCTTCTACTTCTTCATGCTCTATGTTTTCACGATCCATACTGAAAGAGCTCTGACTGATAAATACACACAAAATTAAATCTATATGCTTCACTTTTGCCACTCTTCTCGTTATTATAACTCCCGGAAAAACCTAGCCAAAATAGTCATATCTTTACATGATGCAGCACTAAATGCTTCACAGGCATCCTATGATAAGATATGCATACATTTCTTTATCTGATACCACAATAGTACTTGTAGACCTACGATTTGGTATCAGCAGTCTGGGAGGTCGACGGCTGACAAAAATATTTTGGTCAAAATGTGATATTATAATACAGCACCATTATATTGCAGCGTTTACAAATTGTAATAAAAGTATAAATAAATTACTTTGTTATATATTATGATACATCTTTTTTACTTTAGACCAGATCCTTTCTTCCAACTTCCCCTTATCCCCTTTCTTAGGATTTTTTATGTTAATTATGTTAATTATATTGATAAAAATACCTATAGATGTTTGATAGACGTTCGATAGACGTTCGTGAGACGTTCGTGAGACGTTCAATAGACGTTCGAGAGACGTTGGAGAGATGTTCGATATGTAACTATTTCGGTCAAAACATACTAGTTATTTTATATAAACACTGTATATAATTTCAGTTCTCTGTATATTATTTCAGTTTGATAATTACGAGGGGACATTTAAAACACATTATATGACATTTTTTCTCGTGACGTATGCATGACATCACGGTCACCATCTTGCGTGACGTCCCACCACATTTTTTTTCTCGTGACGTATGCGTGACGTCCCACCATGAGTTCCCCATCCCCGCGCAACGTCATACCCCGCGCCCTGAGTTCCCCGCTTTCCCCGCGCCCCCCTCAGCGCTTCTGGGTTAGAACCGGCCTAGCTATTCTACTGATGCCTGTTCGCAAGGTCTTGGTGCTATTCTGTTACAAAAGCAATCCTCCGGGCACTGGGCGCCTATAGCCTGTGACATGGCAATTTTGAGGTCACCCGTCACAAAAGGCGGAGGGCCTCCAAGGAGGTCCCCCAGCTGTCGCGCTAGGCCGCAATCGCTAGGCGAGCTGCGTTGTTTCGAAAGATCGCGGATATATTTTTGGTGGCGAGCGATCTCGTACCGACGAGTGCGAGATTGCTGTTCTTTTTTTTTGGTGATACTCCCGCGCCCTAGAATGTGTGTGCCTCTTCGCTGCGGGTAGCCTCCGACCGGCAGGAGCGGCGGACCAGAGAAGGGAGACCGAGGGGAAAGGAGGAAGGCCTCGAGGAGCCATCGCGAGCCCTAAGAGCTCTCAGGTGATGTCATTGGCCGCCTCTAATTTTGTTTCCGAACAATTGTACCGTTGAGGTCGCACTGCTGTCGCTGTATTTTTGTGTATTGTCGTAGCCTACAAAACAAACCGGGGCACGACATCTGACAACGAGAAACTTTTGATCACGCAGAAGATGCTCGGCGAGAGAAAGAAGGATTCCGAGCAGCATCTCGCCATCGCGTGATCAAGGAGAAAAAAAATTGGAGCGGAGAAGGATCCACCGGGGCCACGTATCTTCGGCCGGGACGAACGAAGAACACTCTTGGCGAAGCCGTGGCGAAAAAGCGATCGGAGCGGGTGACGAAACCAAAGTCAGCTATCGCAGTTATCGGATCCGAGTACCATTTTTATTGGTGTCGCGGCGACTAGCTATCGGGAGACAGCGCATCGTGCGCGTGCGGATCCCGGAGAGAGAGAGAGAGAGCTATCGAGAGAGAGCCGGAAGCAAGGAGAGGAGCGAGCGGAGCGGACGAGCGGAGGAGCGACTGTCCGGAAGGAGGCTGCCGCCAGCGGGCGAAAATTGTAAGAGTGTCACTCTGTACGACTCTGTTTGTTCGTGTGAACCGTTTGCGCGGTGGGACTAGACAGCGGCTGTCGGACTTTGTGCGAAAATTTAGATTGTAGAGTGGTCACCGAAGCGTCTGTCGGTCTTTCCGTGGAACGCGGGGAGCAGAGCGTTTCTCTCTCTCAACGAACGGGGCTTATCGCTATCGGAATCGCAGGTCGCGGGTCGCGCGGACCTATCGAGATCGCTGTCGCTTCTACGTCAGGAGTCAAAAGACTTGTATTACTGATTACCGTAAAGAAAATACACGCAGATTACTACTTGTTCTACAGTTTGCGTGTTAATTAATTTAATTACCCGCCGAGTTCCCCTCCTAATCCCCCCCAGAGACCCACCCCCATCTCCGACTTAAAAGAACAGGAGCTGTCGAGTTCGTAGGCGATCGCGTCGACTTGCCGTCGCCTAGTTAGTGTTGGTGGGCACGATATTCGTGCCTGGCGCCCAACATTCTTTCGTGAAAATTTTGGTGCATAGGCGGAGGGCGACGGACAGATCGTCGCGACTTTGCCCGCTTCCTAGTCGCTAGGAGCGGTCGCAAGCCTATTTTAGTCAAACGACTAATCAGGCTGAGGCTAACTACCACAGCTTTGAGCTGGAAATGTTGGCAATAGTTAAAGCAGTACAGCGTTTCCATATTTATTTGTATGGAGTTACTTTCAGAATTATTATGGATTGTAACGCCATCGTTTACGCTGTCAATAAAGCTAACCTAAATCCGCACATTGCCCGATGGACTTTGCATCTGCAAAATTATTCATTTGAGATAGCACACCGACCAGGCACTCGTATGGCACACGTAGACGCTCTGAGCCGGAAAGTGTGTTATACGGAATCCTATCCATTAGAACGAGATCTCGAATATAAACAACTACAGGACAGCAATCTTAAATCGATTGCCGCTCAGTTGGAATGGTCACATAATGATAAGTTTGAATTGATTGACGGTCTAGTTTACCGCAAAGCTGAAGATCGTTCGAGATTCGTTGTTCCGGATTCCATGATAAGCAACTTGATTCGCATACACCATGGTCAACTGGCTCACTGAGGGGTTGAAAAAGTATTTCAAAGTTTGTATAAATCATATTGGTCCCCGTCGATGCGGAAAAAAATTCGGGATTACGTAGAGAATTGTATTACTTGCTTGTTAGCGAACTCCTCTGCTCATAGCAGGGAAGGAGAGATGAATATCGCTCAGGTAGCTACTGCTCCATTGGAAATTCTTCACGTGGATCATTTTGGGTCATTACAGGAAACCGAAGATGGTTTCAAGCACGTATCAGTGCTCGTAGATGCGTTCACGCGTTTCACATGGCTAATGTCTA
The DNA here is from genome assembly GCF_003227715.2 of Harpegnathos saltator. Lineage (NCBI taxonomy): Eukaryota > Metazoa > Arthropoda > Insecta > Hymenoptera > Formicidae > Harpegnathos > Harpegnathos saltator. Next base: position 51,175 of record NW_020229893.1, read on the forward strand.
CTCGTTCCACGGGAACACAGGAAACCTGCAAAATATTGCAGACCATTTTTGATACGTTTGGAGCACCGAAGCTTTTAGTTTCGGATAGAGGAACATGCTTTACCTCTTTAGAATTTGTTAAATTCGTTGAAACTTATAAAGTAAATCACCAAAAGGTTGCAGTCGCGGCACCAAAAGGTTGCAGTTGGACAAACGGCATAGCTGAACGCGTTAACCGATTTTTAAAATCTTCTTTGGCCAAGACTGTGGAGAAGACTGCAGAATGGGAAAGTCATTTGAGCGAGGTTCAGTACATCATTAATAATACTCATCATTCTGCTATCAAGGCCACGCCTAGTAAGGTGTTACTCGGTTACGATCAGAGGAACCACCGAGATCGCGATTTGAGTGGTTTCGTTAATATGCTTAGGCACATAGATCAAAATATCGAGAAAGAAAGACAGTCCACCTGAGACATGGCCTTGGAAGCAACTAATAAGTTAAAAGAGTATAACAAGTCTTGTTATGATGCTCGTCACAGAAAGCCTACGACGTATAAAACCGGCGATTTCGTACTTATTCGAGATGGTCATTCAAAGATCGGAGGTAGCAAAAAGCTGAAGTCAAAATATAAGGGACCATATCAAATTACTAAAATATTAAATAACAATCGTTACGTGGTCACCGATATTCCGGGATTTAATGTGACTTCTAAACCGTATAATTCCATTTTATCCTCGGACAAAATTAAACCTTGGATTAAACCGATCTTACCGCCTGACAGTCTCGGAGAAGGAAATTTGCAGTGAATTACATTGCTTTGCTGTTGGTGTAAGAAAAAAATTGCATTTTGGTCACACCACTCGTTACGCTCTTATTCATTCATATATGTATAGATATACTTACCTTCAATGTTTTATTTTTCTTTTGAGGCTAACTTGTTTAACCGTTAGCCAATTTGGCGGTGATGCACCGCATGATTAAAAAAAAATATATATATACGAGGGTGGTCCGATAAGTACTTAGCCTACAAAAGAAAAACGAAAATTTTGGAAAAGTGGCGATTTATTTCTCAACATAGTCTCCTTTTAGCTCGATACACTTGACCCAGCGATGCTCCAACTTCTTTAACCCGTCTGAAAAATACGTTTCCTCGAGGTCTGCAAAGTAGGCCTCCGTGGCGGCGATGACCTCCTCATTCGACTCAAATTTCTACCCGGCGAGTGACTTTTTCAAGTTTAGAAACAAAAAGAAGTCGCACGGGGCCAAATCTGGAGAATACGGTGGATGGGGCAGCAGTTCGTAGCCCAATTCGACCAATTTGACCGTGGCGAGGGCGGAGGTGTGAGCCGGTGCGTTGTCATGGTGGAAGAGCACTTTTTTCTTCGCCAAATGGGGCCGTTTTTTCTGCAATTCGGCGTCGAATCGGCCCAATAATTCGGCATAGTACAGCCCTGTGACCGTTTTGCCCTCCTCCAGGTAGTCGATGTAGATCACATCTTGTGAATCCCAGAAAACGGTGGCCATCACCTTTCCGGCCGATAGGACAGTCTTCGTCTTCTTCGGAGCACGTTCGCCGGGTGAAGTTCACTGTTTCGACTGTTCCTTGGTCTCTGGTGTGTACCAGTGGATCCATGTTTCGTCGACGGTCACGAAACGACGCAGAAACTCCTTCGGATTGCGCTTAAACAGCGTCAAACACTGCTCTGAAGTGGTCTCACGGTTGCACTTGTTGTCCGGAGTGAGCAAACGCGGCACCCATCGCGCAGACAGCTTTCTCATGCCCAAAATTTTATGCAGGATATGACCCACGCGGTCTTTTGAGATGCCTACTGTCTCAGCTATCTCGCGCACCTTCAATCGGCGGTCTGTCAATACGAGATCGTGGATTTTTGTCATATTATCCTCCGTGGTAGCCGTTTTCGGGGCACCTGGGCGTGGCTCATCAAAAACCGACGTGCGACCACGTTGAAACTCGTTAAACCAATTTTTGACGGTCGCCATCGAAGGAGAAGAGTCACCGTACACAGCATCCAAGCGCTCTTTGATTTCGCTGCGCGATTTCCGTTCCAAAAACAAGAATCGAATCACCGACCGATATTGCTCTTTTTCCATTTTTCTAAAATCCGCGGACACGCCCGCTTCCACACGCGGTCAAAACAAAACTGCGAGTCCGATTCGGCTGAAATTTCGACAGTAGCCGTCTACGAGAATGTATTACACGATAGTAAATTTCTCTTGCGATAGTGGCGCCATCGGGCGGTGAGGCTAAGTACTTATCGGACCGCCCCCGTATATCTTGCAACCCATTTGAGACGAATGGATCTGTCAGAATGGTCGAGTTGTAAGATATCAGACCGCGGGAAAGAGTTAGTGTTGCCATCTGTTATAAGCAACATATCTGGCAATACTAGAAATAATAACCGCGCGACCTCTGAGAGGATTATATATATTCGGAGACAAGAAGGAAGAGGGAAATTAGACGATTATTATTGGATTCAGTCAGTATTCTAGCATTCGAGCTTTTTAGCTTTCGGCTTTTTGGTTATTATTAAAACGTCTCTGCCTTCGTCTTCTGCGCTCTTCGTTTATTGGATCTTATTTTGTAATCCGTGAGCTTCGAGGCTTTCGGAGTGTTCACATTCTGTACTTTCGGACATTGGTCATTGCGAGGCGAGTGCTCAAATCTACTATTGGCGGACGTGGTTCTGACACGTCCTGAGGAGATTACCGTGTCGTAGAGTGTAATGAGGTACAGAGGAATAAATTACTACGCACTATTGTTAATAAATCATTTATCAGTCTTTCTTCCAAGCAGCAATCATTCTGACAAGTAAAAATATCATTGTGATACAAATAAGAGATCTATTAACAGCTACGCATATCCTACACTGCCAATTTGCGCTCAATTTACACTCATTTTGCTCATTGAGTTTATTTTCCGTACAACATATTATTATTTGATAGTCTATTGTAAGTTATTGAGGTTAAATTACGTTAATTGATATTCTCCACATGGTAAGGGAGTAGTGACATTGTTATTGTTTAATTTATTATGAATTAGGTAATTATACAGAATACCTTCCTCACCTCCGATATCGACGAAATAATATTTAATCGACGCGTTTTTGCAAGAGAAACAACTTTTCTATTTGAAAAAATCGTCGCTCTGCCTTGTGGAGCAAGATATAAATTGTTAAAGTTGAGGACAATTTAGGTTAGGAAATCTGTCACGGAGGCGACAGTGGTATAAGATTTGAAGCATGTTTTTATTCATCGCCGGATTCAGAGACTAATCATAATGAAATTTCACTTAGCAAAGAAAATGAGAAACAAACAAAAACGCAATTAGAGCTTTACTCTTTCAAATTCAAAGGTATTTCAATTTCAATAATCAAAGATATTTTACATTTTAGGTAGTTATGGTTTTAATGTTCTTTTCACGTTCTCAATGAATATGTTTTGTTTTATGTCAGGTCAGGTAATTTTAGATGCAAACAATGTCATAATGAAATTATGCTGAATAGCACAGTACTTCTGGAGCTAAGCAAAAAGTTGGATTCAGTGTTGATTAATCAGGCAATCATTATGCGGTCTGTCAACCCAGATCATGCCAAGTCTATGATATCTTCTAATATTCCAAATATTCCTCTAAAGACAAAATAAGACTTTCAAAAGATGGAAATATTTTTGACAGCTAATCGTATTAATTTTGAAGCTATGGTAAGTCTCATGTAATATTAATTTTAACATGTATAATATATATTAAAAGTTTAAAGAATATATAGTTATGATAATCATTCTATTTCATATTTTGTGCTCTAATAGCGAGATTTAGTTCATTCTAAATGTGCCAGTGCTTTAAGCACATTATCTGTTCCTTCAGAGCGCAGTATCACAGGAAACGTTTTGTCGAAGTTCTCAAATAGTCTTGCCAAACTGATAAGTTTGAGTGGGTCAGAAGGCAATAAGATAAAGTTCTTAGAGACAAAACAATAAGAAATTGTATTTAGTAAGTTGTCAATTTTTTATTTATCACATAAATCCCGTTGTTCTTATATTATTGGCATGAAGTTAATTTTTTTATTAGTACCCTGCGACGCTTCTTTCGAAGCGCCGACAAACAGTCGTCGGTCCGTGCGCCGCGGTCTTGCACCAACTGAATGTTGGGTGCCAGGTGCAGCGGGCTGCACCACTCACCAACACAAAGTTTTCCCCGCGGCGCGCGAATCCGTCGGGTCCGGTAGCTCGGGATAAATTTGAGTCAGCAGACAGGAAGGGTTCATCGGAAATAGGGAGGCGGAACGCACCAAGAAAAAAAACCAAAACGGCCTATTTGGCGAGATTTGGATTTATTCGATAACACCGGGAGACGGTAATCTCCTGCTCCTCGCGATATGGTACAATTGAATTTTATCCCTGTCACTCCTACGCGAGGTCGATATCGCTCTTCGTACACAGTGCGTTTTCGCGGAACGCGACACGTAACGGAACACCGAAAAAATGGCAGGTGGACGGTCTTACATGGACGGGAACCTCCCGGCAGCGTGGTCCTCGATTGTCGGCGGGTCGGTCGGTCCGGTCGCGCGGCCAGCGGCAGCTCGGTCCTCTCCGGGATCTTCGCCTTCGGTATTTTACGGCACTCCTCCGCTTTCCGGTAGCTATCGGAACACCAACTCTACTCTCTCTGTCGCACGCGGAACACCAAATCTTATTTCTCCCTTTCGAGCGGCACACAAAGCTTTCTCTCTTTCGAGCGGAAATACTAATTTGATCTGTTCGAGGCCAGAATCGAATCTCTCTCCTTTTTGCGAGACGAAAAACTAAACTCCTGATCGAGAGAGAAAAACGAATCTTCTCGTCTCTCGTTTTTCTGTTGTTCCTTTCTTCCTTCCGGGAATCCTTCCGCGAATTCTGTTGACAATCCGCGGAACGGATGCCCTCTCTCGCTCGCTCTCTCTCTGTCTCTCGCTCTCTCGCTCTCTCGCTTGCTCTCTCTCTGTCTCTCGCTCTCTCGCTCTCTCGCTCGCTCTCTCTCTGTCTCTCGCTCTCTCTCTCTCTCTCTCTCTCTCTCTCTCTCTCTCTCTCTCTCTCTCTCTCTCTCTCTCTTTCTCTCTCTCTTGCTCACGGCGTCCCGCGAGCGTGGCTCTTTGTTCGTCTAGCCGTTGTTTTCGGCTAGCGACCTATGCGTCGAGAACGTGCTCGACGGTATCTCGCTGCCTCGTCCGTGTTGTCGTTGTAGGAATAATACACGGCAGCGGTAATCTTTGCGGGATAACGATAAATTTTCTGCGACGAAACGAGAAAAGAGCGTAATCACCTGATCTGGCCGCGCCGGGCGGTGAGCGACGTCCTCGGCATCCTTCCTGGTCCTCCTGTCCAGGTGGCCGACTCGAGAGGTCCAAGGGCACAAATCTTGGGGACGCGAGACCGTCGCACCTGCACGCTCTTAATTCTAATTACTTCGGGGGGGGGGGCAATTCGGCTCCCTTCGCCCCCCGCAAATCTCACGTAAGGACCGAGGGTTTGCCTTGTGACGGGCGCCTCCATGGCCGCCATGTCACAACCCATATGATACATGAAATATACATATTATTAAAATATATTGCAATACATATATTGCATATACATATATTGCAATACATATTATTGCGTTTGTTTTATTAATAATATTATTATATTATAATTATTTTTGTATAATTATTTTGCAGGTGCAGTGCAGTTAAATTACGATTTCCTCATAGCTTTTTTACTGACGCTGAAGCCAAAATCAAGCGTTGGTTCCAAACTGCGAATGGTAGAAGAGTTAATGAGTCTCATGACTCTGTTGCTTAACACAATCCACTAACATATATTATAGCTTTTCGTTACTGATATTATGATTACAGAATTATTATTGATGTTAATTTTTTGTTTGTATTCTTTTAGGATGTGTTCCGTTGCTCGCATGAAACGTATGATACATACATTTATCCATAGTTCATATTACATATATTATAGGAAATATGCGCATCATGCGTTTAATGCAAAAAACGAAACGCACCCAATCTCTGACAGATTTAAATAGCTTAGTGAGAATCTTGATTTATTTCATGTGCAATACGTTACTTTTATAATGGAACATATAAATTTGTGTAAGAAGACTGATTTTTTCCTAATGTGGAAATCGTATGTCGTATTACACAGATATATATTTTATTAAAGTTTTTAGTTTACTTGCTATGTACTAAATTTAGTTATTGACTAAATTTATATTTACCCTAATAGCTTCGTTGTAAAGTCAAGTTTTTAGACTTTTTTTCTTTTAAATTTAGCAAGGATATATAAAATGTTTCCCAAAATTTTAGGTGTCGCATTACATTTATGACAAGATTTGTGATCGCATTTATGACAAGATTTATAATGATTTGATATTATTTGTAATAATTGTTTATTTTAATTTAAAGTCTTTATATAATAACATAGTTTGTATATTATTTTGAGTACTTTCCGCTTAACGCTCTCACGGATTGTATCAAATCTGAAATACACTAAAATAAAAAATCATATGTAATATATTTTTGTATATAAGTTGTCGGAAACGTCTCATTTGCTCATGTTGCAATTGGTCTTAGCCAATCAAATTACCTAGTGGAATAGAGTTAAGTTTAAATTTGAGTAATATTATTGGCTGTGTCCAATCAAAACTGTGGTCAATTGGCATCCATTCAATTTATCTATACTTTTATTCCATATAATTTAATCTTGTATTTATTCTTACAAAAAATACTCAGTGAACATAAATAACGGTAACTTAAAACAAATGTTCTAATTTCCCATTTAACTATATAAGTGTTACGTGACACGTGTTATATTTGTAATGTTGAATGAGCAATTATAGCATTGGTATGTTAATGTTACTAGATGTTCATTAATATTCATTTTTACTTTGACATCAAATAATCATCAAAATGAGATTAAAATGATAATCAAAATGACCATCAACCTATGGGACGTTTTGCAGTCATTTCTACCATCATTTTGATCACTCTTTCTGACATCATATCCCTCATCAATTTGATGGCAATTTGACATCATTTTGACTGGTTTATTTTCACTGGGTAGGGTATTAACAATTTCTGTGATAATGGGAAACCTTCATCTCCGATTATCACAAAAGGAAAATTTTCCTCTGAACTTGGCAATGGGGCAGGAGGAGAGATATACAGAATATTATTATCTAAGTGCTTTTTCAAGGAGCAATTATTCCAAACACCGGAATCACTCACTCTGCCATTAATTCCCACATCAACATAAATGAAACGTAAATCAGCATCTATTAAAGCTAATAAGACGACACTATAATCTGCTTTATAATTAAATAATATATAAATAATAATAAAACATTGATCCAGAGCGTAATGGAGGGTCAATAACATAATGTTTTCCATCCATTGCCCCTATTACATGATGGAAATTCCATCGCTCTCCAAAATGATTGGCAATCACATGCCTTCATTCATTCGTCTTCATTCATTCGTCTTCAGTATTAGGAAAACGAAGAAACTCTTCTTTCAAAACTGTAAATATTGCTCTTGATACTTCTTTTATAATTCCTGATATGGTACTTCTACCAAATCTAAATGTAAGAGATAACGATTCTTGACTTTCTCCTATGAAATGGCATATATAACAATAATTTAGTAATACAACAAAATTTTGGCATACTGTCAATTAAAATTCTATTGTCTCTCACCTGTTGCAAAATACCGTAAAGTAACCGATAGTCTCTCATCAGGTGGAATGCTTTCCCGCAACTGAGTATTTTGCTTTTGTATTAAAGGAGTTACTTTATTCAGAAGACATTCAAAAGTATCTACGTTCATTCTAAGACACCTAAATTAGAAAAATTCCTTATATTGATAAAGATTCCTTCAATTTTAAATTATATAAGTATAGCAACAAACCTTCTGAAACGATTGGGATCTTCTAATGAAAGTTCCATAAAAAGGTTATGATGTAATCCTTTGTTTTTTCTTCTTGCTACCCACTTATGCACCCACATTATGCGCTTAGATGTACATAAATCATGTTGAATCATGATTAGGAACAAAAGACATGCACTCAATTTCTTCTTTTTCATGTTTTGTTTAAATAATACTTTTTTTGCTATAGATATATTGTCACACATTATAAGCAGCAAACAGCGATCACATTGCAAATCGAATTCGTAGTATGAACAAGGAGCTCAGATTTAATGATTCGCAATCTAAATCCAATCCGCATTCGTAATACGTAGTGTGACACTGGCTTTAGGCAGTGGATTATCTATACAAGCTTACGACCGTATAATACAGCATATACATTCGTCTGTCAAAAAAATTTTTGCTTGAAGTTGCAAAATTGCAGTAGAAGAGGAGAAAAGAAATAATGAGAAGAATGAAAATTCGTTACTAAATTTCACGGTAAGCGGCGACGGATCGTGGAAAAAGCGCGAGTTCTCCTCTCTCTATGGCGTGACGACTCTTACCGCTTACTACTCGGTGATCGATTACTACTAAAGTGATCGATTTAATCGTAAAAAGCAGCTACTGTCAAGTATGTACCTACTTTCGGCACCACGTTGACGATGATCAGAGTGCAGAGCATCTAGAAAATTGTGCCATAACTCATAAAGGATCTGCAGGTAAAATGGAGGTCGACGCTGTGCTTGAAATGTTTCGTCGTTCTGAGGAAAATTTTGATGTACATTATACTAGTTACGTCGGAGATTGTGATGCCAAAACTTTTAAGGCTATTCTAGAGGCTAAGCCGTATGAAGATGTTGAAGTAATAAAAAGTGAGTGTGTAGGTCATGTCGAAAAGAGGATGGAGGAGCCGCCTTAGAAATATAAAAAAAACAGCTAAGCTTACAGATGCTTTAATTAAAAAATTGACAAAATATTATGGTCTGGCCATTCGTAGGAATGCACACTCAAAAGAAAATATGAAAAAAGAAATAATGGCCACTTATTATCATCTATCTTCGACAGATAAACAGCCGCAACATCACTTTTGCCCTACTAGCGCCGACTCGTGGTATGCATATAACGCTGCAAAAGCCATAAATGTTGCCTTTAAACATCCAGAACCACTGCACAAAGATGTACGAAAGCACATTTTGCCGATTTATGAAGATTTGTCTCGGGATGACTTGTTGGAACGATGTGTGAGCGGCTTCACACAGAATGCGAACGAATCTTTCAACACAACTGTGTGGCGTTTGGCTCCGAAGCATTTGAACTGCGGTTCAAAAATCATCGAAATTACTGCATACTTGGCCGGAGCTATGTTCAATGATGGATATATGTTTGTACTGAGAGTTATGAACGACCTAGAACTGCAAATTGGCCCGGAGTGCAAAAAATTTGCTGATACTTATGATAAGAATCGAATAAAGAGGCAAAATCGACGATCACGAGATGCGTCAAAAGAGGCCAGGACTGCTCGAAAAGAGGAAAATGCAGCACAATTAGATGCTTTTCTAGAAGAAGAAGGATTACTTTACGGCCCTGGCATCGCAGACTAAGCTTAGGTAAATATAAATCACTCTAAACTTAACTTTTCGGTAGCGAAAACTTTAAACGCGTTTTTCTCATAACGCTTTTTTTCGCGCCGGACAATATAACTCAAAAAGTAAATGGCCGATTAACTTGAAATTTTGTATAGATATTTGTATATGTATGGTATACTTCATGAACCTAACAATATATTAAAATTGTTATAATAAATATTGTTTTTAACAATTCGTTTATAGAAAAAAGTATATTTTTTTAAATGTCCTCAATTTTTCATTTTTTTGCTAAATATAGGTGCATTTAGTACAAAATAATTTATTTTGATAAAAAAAATTTGATTCATTGATTTCAGACAATTACAAGGACCTGAGCGTTGTCCAGCGCAAACTCGAGGAGCCAAGTTCAGGCAACTATAGCGGCGCCATTTGTTTTTCAACAACAAAAAATTTTTCTTGTAGATTTGAACTTAAATATTACAATGTATTTTATTTCAATTCAATAAATACTCTCACTTTTTTGTAATAAAATCTTTAAAAAAGTGCTGTTTACATGAGGTTCCTCCCTTAAGCTACTGTGATCGATAATCATAGTAAATCAGTAGCCTTCCAAATATGGTCGGAATTTCTTTATAGCCTAAACGACCGCTAAACATTCGAGTTCCATGGTGCTGTATTTCTTTTCCGCGTCCGTGAGCACGCGGCTCGCGTACGCGATGACACGTTCGACCTCGTCGATCGTCTGCGTCAATACAACTTCCACGGCCACGATACTCGCATCGGTCTGCACGACAAACGGTAACTCAAAATTCGGGCAGGAAAGAATCGGGGCGGTGGTCAAATCTGCTCTGATTTTATCGAAAGTGGTAATTTGCTCGGAATTCCACTCCCATCGTTTACCTTTGCGAAGCAAAGGTGGCGAATTGCGACAAGAAACGACGATACCACGACGCCATCCCTAAAAAGCGGCGTATATGGTTTATATTGGTCGGCGTATATGGTTTATATTGCTTTATATTGGTCGGCGCTGGGTACTCGAGAAGCGGCTTAATCTTCTTGTCGTCTACTCTCAAGCCGTCGCGATGCACCAAACTTCCAAGCGGCAAAACTCGCATTTCTCCAAATTCCGGTAAGACCGACTGAGCTAATTTTCGCGAGAACGCGCGATAGCCATTCGAGATGTTCTTCGAATGTCTCGGTAACCACTATGATGTCGTCTAAATACGCGAATGCATGGGGCTCCATTTCCGGCCCAATTAATTTATCGAGAAGCCGTTGAAATGTGGTTGGTGCCCCCGATAATCCATACGGCATTCATGTAAAATGGTAGTGGCCTTTGCCCGGTACGGAAAAAGCAGTAATCTCGCGACTTTCCTCTGCCAGCGGTATTTGGAAATAAGCTTGGCTCAGATCTATCGTCGAGATGTATTTCGCGGACCGTAACTTGTCGAGAATTCCCTTCATATTCGGTAACGGGTACACATCCTTTTTCGATACGTTATTTACTTTACGAAAGTCGATACAAAAGCGATATTTGCCACTTGGTTTTTTGACCATTACTACCGGATTCGACCACTCGCTACCCGAGGGCTCAATAATGCCGGCCTTTAGCATGGTGTCAACTTCCCCACGGATCGCCTCTTGCACTTTGGGCGACACTAGATAACATCGCTGCCGAATTGGTGAATGAGTCCCGACGTCAATGTTGTGCTCCGTGAGCAACGTAACGACGGAGTTTTCGGCAGCGGTCGATATAGTCTTTTCGATAAACTTGGTGAGCTCGTTTTCTTGCTTTCGCGACAATTCCGAGACCCCGCAACAAAAGTTCTGTTGTCCGCGCTCGTTACAGAGAGGGTGGCGGCTCAGTGCGTCATCCGCGAAACTCCATTCGCCCTTGGCGAAATCGGTAACTAATCAAAATTTCGCGAGAAAGTCCATCCCGAGGATGGCCGGCACTGCAAGATTCGGTAATAGGCCGATAGCGAGCGTTTCTTTGCGTCCTTGCAATTCGATACCCGCGTCCCGCCTAGCGTGGTCAGCGTTCCGTCCGTCAGCCGGATCCGGGCAGAATCGATACACGAAATCGGCACCCCAAGCTCGCTTGCGTTGATACCCTTAGCACCAAAAAGAGTTCTATCCGAACCGGTATCAACCAATCCGAGCAAGGGGTACTCACCAACTAATACCTCCAAAAATTGCAAGGACACTCGCTCGTTGCTCTGAAACGCTCCGTATGAGCTCGCCACCTTCTGTTCTACTTTCCGGGTCTTGGAATCGGGGGGAGACGCAGGGACCCTGTCTAGCGTTTCCTTCCCCCATTTCCCGAACACGAGGGACACGTCCTCACCGTCTGCTGCGCACGACCGCTGCGGTAACAATGGACGCTCGGAGGCTCGCGACACTCCCGCGCAAAATGACCGGCCGCGTCGCAATTCCAGTACTTGGCGGAATTGCCCCGCGTAGCCGGTCCGAAGGCAAATTCCTCCGCAGTTTCCTGCCGAGTACTCCTCCTTGCTTCCACCCCCGCGCCCCCAGCTCGAGGGGTCGCCCCGCGATCCTCTCTTACCGGGGCCGGCAGGATCGCCCCCGCCGGTCGACGCGTCGCCTCCGCGGCGCGCGGACGCTCCCTTTCACTAATTATCTCTCGCTCCGCCACTCGGGAATTCGGTACCTGTTCGGCCGTCATGGTCGAAAACGGCCGAGACGAGCGCGGCGGCGGCCGGTAAGCGAAATCTGGACATACAGATCTCTCGGGAGGCGGCGGCGCGCGATACTGGCTCGCGGCAGCGTAGCTCCGCTCGACGTAAGTGGCGAGTCTCTCCAACTCGTCGAAGTTCACGAAATCATCGCGGTGTACGGCGATCTGTAACTTCGGGAGCATGTTTCGGTGCACGTAATTTAGTTGTTCGACCTCACTCCACGGAGGATCGAACCGACCGAACAGCCCGAGAATATACGTAAGGTAGTCTACGACGGGCTCATGCTCCCCCTGCGTACGCTTTATAATTTCGTCGCGCAGCGCGAACTGGAAGTCGGAATCGCCGAACCGCGCGCGCATGACTCCCTCAAACTCGTGCCACGAAACCCAACGAGACCTCTTTATCCGATACCACTGCAACGCGATATTGGTAAGAAAAAAGGGTAAACATTTGAACAGGTCTTCGTCCGCGATCGGTACTACCTGGCGTCCCTTCGAAATCCGCATCCTCCAGTTGCTTCCTTGAGTTCTCTAAAAGTTAATATTCCAGCGACGCATGAGGTTGTATGCGTCGTCGGCTATCATCACGCGATCGCTCGTGCGCGTTTTCTGCACCCGGGTCTGCGGTCGTGGAAACGCCTGCGGTACGTAAAGAGGCAGTATTTCCTCAGGCGGTAGCGATATCGGCGGCGGCGGTATACCCCGAAATGGCGATGGCATCCGAAAGGTCGGTACTTTTAAAGTGTCGATAGCTAATCTCCCCGGCTCGAGGACTGTTCGGTTTGCGAACTCCGATTCCTCGAGCTTCCCCGCGACGTCATCGCCCGGAAGCGGCGGGCGCATCGCATCTTCCGCCGGTGACGGCGGCGGAGGGTCCCAGCGTCCTGCCCGCTCAAAACGGAGCAGTTGCGCGCGGAGCGTCGCTGCACTTCCCGTCGCATTAATTCCGCGCGCGGTCGCCTGGTCGCGCAGCTGTTCGAGCGACAGCTCGTAGATCCAGGTCTCGCGATCCGCGTCTTCCGGCATGGTTCCTCGATAGGTTCACCACGAACAAAACAGAAACGGTAAAATGCGCGCACCGAAAGTAATAATAAAAGAAAAATATTCGCAAAGCCAAAAAAATGGATGTTTGGTGTGGAGGCGATAACGGTAGCAGAAGCCCCTATAACGGTACTCACCGTTATTATCCAAGAAAGACGTCACCAAAAACCGATCACCAACACAAACAATCACAAAAAAAGATTTTGTCACTAACAATATTCAACAAAACGGGACATCAACCACAGCGAAAGCAGCCGTGATACCCGGAGCGGAGCGTGAACAAAGTTCCAAAAAAAAACGACAATAACGAAAAAGAAGTCGCTTGAGAAATTTTTTCCCCTCAAAAAATGCAGCGTCTTGCTATCCGCCGTTTTCCTTTTGTTGTTTCAAATTCTACCGTTTTATTCTCGGGATAGCGGAAATTAGTTATCCCTCTCTCGGCCTTTGTCGAGCCCCACGTTGGGCGCCAAAAATTTGCGACGTGAATTTCTTACGCCGTCGGCAAATTTCCGTCGGCCCGCTACGCCACGGTCGCCAATGCGCGAGAAAACAAAGAAATGTTGGGCGCCAGGTGCGGGCAGCCGCACCGCTCACCAACTCTAATCGCCAAACTCGCGACCGCGACGCGGGAGTCCGACGGGACCGGTAGCTCCGTGAAATTTATAGTCGGTAGATGGGTCAGGCTGGAAATCGGGAAGGCGGACACAGAATAAAGAGTGGCGTTCTTATTATTTGAATCACCCGTTTATTATTTCGGGAATCGGCACGCTCCGAAACCCCGCGGGATGGTACACGTTTCCTTGGTTCGTTTCCGCGAGATCGAGATTGCTCGGCGTAATACAATTAGTTTTCGAACGCGATCTTTAATCGGAACACCGAAATTATTAGCAGGTAGACGGTCTTACAGCTTCGGGAACCTTCTGGCGGCGTGGTTCTGGTAGTCAGTCGGACGGGTAGCTCCTCTCGCTGTCGGTCGCAGCCTGCAGTAGCAAAACCTCTCCTCGTTCGATCCTCCGGCTACGCAAGGTGCACCGCGCTCGTTATCGATAGCGCTCGGGACACCCAAAATCTCTCACGAGAGGAACGAACTTTCTTTCTCTCTCTCGCGCGGAACACCAAAAAACAATAATCCTTTCTTGCGAGAGGAAACACGACTCTCAATCTCGTTCGGTAACGCACAAAACGAATCTCAACTGCCTTTTCTCGCGACGAAAGCTGATCTGCCTCTTCTTTTCCGTCCGAAAAATCGGAATCGCTCTTTCCTTTGTCTCCCTCTTTTGGGGGGAAGGTTGCTCTCTCCCCGTTCCTCGCTTCTTCCGACGGGATGGGAATCCTCCCGCGGATCTGTGTTGTTGATCCGTGTTACGTATGCCCTCTCTCTCTCTCTCTCTTTCTCTCTCACTCTCTCTCTCTCTCTCTCTCTCTCTCTCTTTCTCTCTCACTCTCTCTCTCTCTCTCTCTCTCTCTCTCTCTCTCTCTCTCTCTCTTTCTCTGTTTCGCTCGTTGTCCCGCGAGCATTGTCTTCGGGTCCGTCTAGCCGCTGTTTTTCGGCGAGCGGCCATGCACCGTGGTCGTGCTCGACGGTATCCCGCTTCGTTCGTTCCGGCTCCTTCCGTGTTGCCATCGTTGTTTGCCTGACAACAAACACAGCAGCGATAATCTCTTTCGGGACGGGATAAAATTTCCTTATGCGAAAAGAGAGACGAGAGCAATCACCTGATTGTGCCGTGCCTGACGATGAGCGACATCCGTTGAATCCCTCCGGCTCCTCCGGTCCTGCTGGTCGGCTCGGGAGGTCCGGGGGCACAAAATTGAGAGACGCGAGACCGTCTCACCTGCGCGCTCTTAACACTAAAGCTTCCGTTCAAATTATTATAAGTTTTCGGGAAGTCAATTCAGGCTCCCCATTAACTGCACCTAATTTCTCCTCCCCTCCCCCGCTTGACCGAGGTTTCGCATTTTAGTGTCGGGCGCACAGGTGGCTGCCACGTCACAATTTTTCTTTTCTTTTTTTAGTAATGCAGGGGAAATCCTTCATGGATAACCCCGACCCTTGTGGGGACCTGGGGGTTATGTCGGACTCTTACCAACTAAAACCCCTGCGGGATGTCTACCATTCGGACCGTTGTGAGGGGAGTTAGGGGAACTGCTCCCGCATTCCCTCCCCAAGCACGTCACAATCTATGACACATTGTCGCAACCAATCAATTAAACAGTCATATGTCAATGAAGCAACGGTAGCCATAATGCTCCAATAAGAACATGAGAATAGATTATATACAGTATAAATGAAAAATATATTTATACTTTTATTACAATCTTCAAACATTGTTATTAGGTATGTGATTTAATTCGGTCCATCTGGCGGTCATTTGCTGTACTATGTAATTTTCGAACCTCTAATATCTGCAACAGGCTTTATTATTTAGTTTTGATATCTGGCAATAATATTCAGTTGATAAACGGTTGGGTTTAACAATAAATAACAATAAAAAACAATAAATAAATAACAATAACATCATGTTTATCTTATTCGAAAATGTCGAAATTCGAACCAAAAAAGCATTATTTCCGGGAAGTTCTCATTTTCTGTTTTCATTTGAAGAAAACAGCCGCTGAAGCTGATCGAACGCTCGTAGAAGCTTATGGTGAAAATGCTCCCACCGATAAATCATGCAGAGAATGGTTTCGACGTTTTAAAAGTGATGATTTCAGTCTCGATGATAATCCTCCAGGTCAGCTGGAGAAGTTCGAGGACGAGGAATTGCAGGCGCTAATCGATGAAGATCCGTATCAATCGCAACATGAGCTCGCGCAATTGTTGA
This sequence comes from Harpegnathos saltator, assembly GCF_003227715.2. Classification (NCBI taxonomy): domain Eukaryota; kingdom Metazoa; phylum Arthropoda; class Insecta; order Hymenoptera; family Formicidae; genus Harpegnathos; species Harpegnathos saltator. The sequence goes on from NW_020229893.1 coordinate 67,250, forward strand.
ATGTTGATCGATCAACAATTTGGCAGCTATGGGAAAGACATACAAAGAAGGAAAATGGATGCCATGTGAAAGGACTGAAAGAAAGAGACATCGAGAGGTGAAAAGCCATGTCCAAAATCTTGCTTGCCAGGCAAAAAAGAAAAGGTTTTTGCATTGTATTGTGACTGCAGACAAAAAGTGGATATATTTCGATAATCCCAAACGAAGGAAATCCATTAGCGACACAGGAAAACCATCCACATCGATACCAAAGCGGAATATTCACTGCAAAAAAGTAATGCTTTGTGTGGCGACATACCGCCACGCGGCCCTGAACCGCGAGGCAAGCACTGCGCCCCTGCCGCGTACGCACGACAGGCGCGCGTGATAGCACGTGCCCCGACACGCGCCACGGTACGCGAGGCTACCGCGCCTCACGCGCATTACGCGTGATTAGCTCGCGTACCGCCAAGATTAAGCAATTCGTGTCCGGCAAAGACGCGCTTCGCGATTACAATAATCTATAAGGCCGAGGCTAAAAGGAGCACCATAGCAAGCCGGTGATCACTAATCACCGATCCTTCTCCAGCGCTCGAGAGAATCTCGAGGAGCACGTTGGAAATTTTAAGCGAACAAACCAGCATTGCCTTCATAAAGAAGAAAGAAGCTTTTTTGAGAAAACGTATGCTACGGAAGTGAACCCGGTCTTTGCGGCCGGTGACCCCGCTCCGCAAGGCCAGGATAGGGTGGTCACCTCGTTCAGCCGCCGCACCTCCTGTGCCACGGCCCCTGACTGCAGCAAACGTCGGAGCGCCTGCGGAAGCAAACCACATAACAACAGTCCTCCGAGCGCCAACAGAAGTAACCCGGACAACAGCGGCAGGCAAGGGCAAGGCAGCAAACAGCACCGCAGCATCTCCTGCTCGTCGAGATCCTGCGGAGACACCGACCAGCCCCGGAGGGGATTATCCTGAGCCCTGGAGCGAAGTTATTCTTCGCGAGTGGAAACTCTGGCCGCTCAGCTTGCCCGTCTTGACGCTTAAACGCCTGCCAGCGCACTACCTGGCCAAAGGAGACCAACGGCTAGTGAGGCGACAAACCTCCCCCAGATTACGGGATCTACCACCGCACCTTTGGGGACGCAGAGTTGTACATGTCGCAACGCAGACAACTCTACCGGCCACAGCGCAACGGGGCACGTCACCAGGAATATCGCCAGGGCACACACATCGTTGGAGCGACCATAACGACGAGGGGTGTATACACCGGAACCCCTGCGCTACGGGCCTATCCTTATAACGCTCATCTAGCCGCATATAGCATATCGCAAGCGCCTTTGTACATAGTGTATATATATAGAATAAAGTAACCTGTATATTGAAGAGCTGTGTCTCCTTCCCATCACTAAATAGTTGGGCCAAGGGCTCCACACTTTGTAAATGGTGGGACCAGAATGGTGTAGTGTATCATGAACTATTAAAACAGAGCCAAACCATCACTGCCGGTTTTTACCAACAACAATTAATCCGTTTAAACAACGCATTGAAGAATAAGGCCGGAATATGCAAAGAGATACGACAAAGTGATCTTCTAGAACGATAACGCTCGGCCACATGTTAAAAAAATTGTGAAGGCCACCTTGGAAGCACTTGGCTTGGACATTTTACTTCACGCGCTGTATTCATCAGACATTGCTCCATCCGATGATTACTTGTTCAGATCGATGGCACACGGGCTTTCGGATCAACACTTTAATAATTATGAAGAAATAGAGAAATGGCTCAATGAATAGATCGTTTCGAAGGACGATTCGTTTTTCCGTTACGGAATGCAACAATTGCCAGACAGATGGGAAAAAATAATAGCAAGCGATGGCAAATACTTTTATTAGTGTACTTTTTCATGTTTTTTTTCATCCTAAAGTCTTTTATGGAAGAGAAATACGGACCAAATTAATTCACACACCTAATATTTTAACGACGCAGCGTATTGCGCCTTCACATAATCTAAAATTTTCTGTCATGTTATATCGTAGATCACATCCTCTGAAGAACTCAGTGCAGTATCGTATAAAAAAAGTTATGGCTATCTTTGGTTTAGACCCATTTGACTTACGCATGTCCAAACCTGAAATCTTTGGAAAATGTTTATACCATATCGAGAGTTCCGTGTTTGAGGTAAATTATACATCTGAAGATCTATATGTGTCAGTGTTGAAAAAATTTTGTGTCATATTGTAAGTCACATCTTCTAAAGAACTTAGTGTTGTGTCATGTAAAAAGATATTGCTATTTTGGGTTAGACCTATCTTTTTTTTCTTATCACAGTGGGGAAATTTTTATGGATACCTCGCCTCCCAAAGGGTGGGGGTCATGCAAGACTCTTACCGGCTAAAACCCCACTGTGCTGTCTGCCAGGCGAAGTGTGGGGAGTCGGGGGAACTGCACCTGCACTCCCTCCCCGACATCACCTGGGGCTCGAAGGGAGCCCCTTGCCCGAATGCAGAGACCAGCGTATGGTGCACCGTGTCCTCCAGTACCGGGCAGTGGTGGCACCGAGTGGTGGACTCCTTTTGTATCTGGCGCAGGTATCGGCCAAAATACCCATGGTCCGTCAGTACCTGCACCAAATGGAATGAAAGTCCGCGTCCCCTCCTGTCTGCCATTACGAATAGATAGGGGCGGACGGCCTCGTCCGTTCAGACGGGTCCGCGGGTGTCTGCCAGAATGGCATCCCACCGCTCCATGACCCGGGCTCTGGCCTAAGACTTCAGGGCCGCCAGGCCCCTGGCTGCCACCTCCTCCCCCTCCTCGCGGAGCTCCTGCACTTTCCAATAGAGGATGCATTGCTCCTCGGCGAGGAGCTCCACGGGGGGGGGGGGTAGCCGGCCAGGGTCGTCGCCGCCATGTACGAGACTGTGCGGTATCCCCGAATCGCCCTCACCATCACCGACCGAAGTGCCCGACGAATCAGGCGCTTACTCCGACTGGTGGCCATGAGCTGGGACGTCCATATGGGCGCTCCATAGAAGGCGATCGAGACCACGCCTACGTACGGGCGACAAGCGTGCCACCCGGGATTCCCTTGGGTCCGCATGACCCCAGTCAGGCCGGCTTTGTGATCCCGGGGAGCCAACCAGCAGAAATGTGGCCCGAAGTCCCACCGGCTGTCTAGCATCAGGCCTAGATATTTTATCATGGGTCCGATGCGGACGTGGACTCCGTCCTCAAGGAGCCGGGACTCCGGTGGCGCCCCACGGCTGCTGTAATGAAAGAAAACGGCCTCCGTTTTTTTGGAGCGCCACATTTAGCCCCAGGTCCTTGATGGCACCAGCCGGTGCCAGCGCAGCCTCCGTATAGAGGCGAGCATCCCCACAGTACTCTCTTCCAGCCATCACCCCATAGTCCTCTCCCCCTGCCACCACTACAGTGTCATCTGCGTAGCAGATGGCGTAGCAGCCGGGGGGAAGGGCCGAGCGAAGCAGCCGGTCGATGCTGATGTCCCATAGCAGAGGGCCGAGCACCGACTCCTGCGGGACACCACACTCCATGGTCCGCCGGCCTTGGACCTCTCATCGAATGAGCGAGGTCTTTGTACCTGAAGTAGGCCACGATGATGCGTTGGAGGTAGACGAACACCCCGTGGTATTCGAGGACCCGTCCAACCTGCGGCCAGGGCAGGGTGTTGAAGGCATTTGTGATGTCCAAAGACACCGCCAACAACACCACGCCCTCCTCCTTCACGACCGCACGGGTCAGGTCCCGGACGTACTGGACAGCGTCCAGCGTCGATCTGGGCCTGAACCCGTACTGTCTGTCGTGGAGATTCGGCTCCTCTAGGGACAGATGGTAGACGAGGCGGTCGGCGATGATGCGCTCGAGCATCTTGTCCGCCTCGTTCAACAGGCAGATCGGCCTGTAGTCCCGACGGACTGCCGAGCGCTTTGCCCTCTTTCGGGAGGAGGATCAACTTGGACCTCCTCCACTCCTGAAGGAATACCCTCTCCTTAAGATACCTGTTTAGAACGTCTCGTATGGCCACGGATAAATTCCCCTCGCCGAGGGCGGGAGCTCAGGCACGGCCAGGCCGTCGAGGCCAGGGGCTTTGCCTTAGCTCCGAGCTTCTTCCTGACCCTGGCGAATTCCTCTGGAGTAACCTCCAGGTCCTCGTTCCAATCCTAGTCCCGCAACTCCGGAACGGGTATCTGGGGGGTCCCTCGCCCACTCTCGGGAAGAGGGTGTCGAGTACCCCCTCCCCCCCGAGGACCAGGGGTTCGAGGGCCTCCGCCCGTGATCGGATCTTTCCGACTGTACGTTTGTACGGGCGACCCCACGGATCCTCATCCAGAGATCTCACCAGCTCGTCCTAGGCACTCTTCTTAGCCTCGGCGATGGCGGCCTTGAGGGCTTCCTGGGCTCGCTTGGAGGTAGCCCTCTTTCGCCTTTGCGGCATCCCCGTTGCGTCGCCGGGCCCGGGTATAGACCCGCCTGGCCTGGTGGACGGAGGCTCGCCGAAGTTCGGCGATTTCCTCCGTCCACCAGTAGGTGGCCCAACGCGGATGGGGGTGGGACCGGGGCATCGCGACGTCGCATGCCGAAATCACGAGGCCCACTAACTTCCTTGCCCCCTCACGGGGGCTGAAGTCCCACTCACCTAGGTTACCTAGGTTACCTAGGTTACCTAGGCGCCTCAAACTGCCAGGTAGCCATAAGGACGGCCGCCTGGAATTTGTCCGCATTTAGCTGACTAAGGGCCCATCTTTTGGGGAGAGGAAAGTCCCTCTCCCTTGGGCGACGGTCCAGCACTCGCTGAGGGATGGGGAGAAGGAAGGTCCACGCTATATATCGATGATCCGACAGCGTCTCGACCTGCGTCTCCACTATCTACTCCCGGAAAATCCGGGCGATCGAAGGGGAAGCCCACGTCAAATCGATGACGGATTCCCCCTTCAGCCGCACGCAAGTGCTGGTCGACTCCCTGTTCCTAAGCAGAAGGACAAGTCCCGTCGCTTAGTCGACCACGCCCCTGTCCCGGGGATCTGCTTGCCGGGGACTGCAACCCCACTCCATAGAATGGGCGTTGACATCTCTGGCGACTACGACGGGCCGAGGGTGGCACTCCTGTACACACATCCCCGAACTTATCGAGGATCCCCTGAATGCGGGCAAAGCCGCCAAGGCCGACCTTATTTTTGCGGTTAGGGAGATACACCCCCACAGTGATGGGCCCCTAGTCAACGGCCACGTACGAGGTCCACCTCGCTCTGAGTTTACAGGGGGGACCCAGTCGCGGGATGGGCCACCACGGCAACTGAGTCGTCCGAGCTACCGGACCAGTTTATATTACTGGCCGGCATCCATGACGGCTCGGTGGCCACCCTCAATCCGGCGCCCAGTTCCCCAAGCCTTGAACCCAGAGGTCTTGGGCCCGGGTGCTACGGCCGAGGTTGGCCTGTAGGACTCGAAGGAGCGTGAAGGTTAAGCCTCCATCGCCTCCTCCAAGCATCCTACCTCTGTCTTCTCAGGGGAGCGGCGGCGGTGACGCCGCTTCAGTCTCCCCTGAGGGGGTTTCAGCCGTGGTGACCTCGTTCTCAGGTGCCTCTGCGGAGGCACAGGGAGACCCTACCTCTGTGACCTCTTCCTTTGGGAAGTAGGAGGAGGGTCACACGTTGGGGGAGTCAGAGGTGGCGCACCCTCCGACCCCTTCTTGGCCTAGGGCAGTTGGGCGTGGAACGCTTGTCTCCACCCGCCTTACCTTCGCCGTCTCGTCCGGTGGAGGAGGGGCGCATCCTATCTTCCCCTGTTGGTCTCCTGTTGTGGATGGGGTCCTCTCCGCCTCCTTCCTCTTCCGCATCGCCCTCTGCAGCTTCGGCTCCTAGGCAAGTTGGGCAGGCTCCGCCGGTGTATCTTGGATGGTGGTTTGGGCCTCCACCACCTTCATCTCCAGCTCCCTCGTCGGGGGAGGATCGTCCTGGTCCCTTTTCTCTGCATCGCGGTGCCCTCCGGTGGGGGGGAGGGCTCCCTGCCTGCCCCTGGGTCCCGGCGCCTACGCGTCTCTTTTCCCCCCTCTTCTTGCCTCCCGTGGGGGGTTTGCAGACCGGCCTTCCTATCTTGTGGCCGGCCGGCCTGTCAGCGTCGGCGTACACCATGCAGTGTGTCACCGCCACCTCGCACTGTTTGGCGCGGTAGCCGGGGTTACCGCAGCGGTAACACTGACCGCTGTGGTCGACAGCGCTCGTGCACCACTCGCGCACGTGGTCGCATTCCAAACATTTGAAACACACCACGGCGCGAGCGGGCAGCGCCGTCACCCCGGCGTGGGTCCAGCCCACCTGGACCCGCTCCGTGGCAGCGACCTTGGCGGCCGCCGCCTGCGGACACCGCACCATCACAGCTGCGGTCCCTCGCTGGGCAACGTTAAGCTCACCCACGGATATTTCCGTGGGTGGGCATCCTCCAGCGAGGGACACAGCGGCCGTCACCTCATCGGCTCCGGTTGTGAGGTCGAGGTCAGTCAGCTGCAATGCGGTAATCTTTATCGGCCTCTGGATCCTATAATCGGGGCCTTTTTCCGCCGCCAGCCAGTCGGCAGCTGTACCCCGCGCTTGAGCGAGGCACCTCAATCAAAAGTGCTCCCCTAAGGGCCTGGAGGACCTTAAGGGATCCTGAGATCCTTATGTCTTGAGACCTTAGATCTGAGATCTTAGGTCCGCCGGTTTGATCCAGCGCCCGGCCTCCAGCATGAATTCTTTATAAGAATCACGGGGGCAGGTGACGGGGACGGCCGCCGATCTTGGCGGTTTCGGCTTCACCTGCCGCGCCGCTGCCGGTCCTCCCTTTCTGGGCCTGGCCACGGGTAGAGGAGGGGAGTGTTTCTCTTTTCCTCCTTCCTCGTCTTCCTCTTGTCTAGTTTCTAGTCTCTTGTCTAGGGTCGACAGGCGTACCCTGAAAACATATTTGTCGCCGTGGAGGTCCGGACCCTCCAAGGACAAATGTCGGACGAGGCGGTCGACAATGATGCGTTCCAGCATCTCGCCCGCCTCGTCCAGCAGGTAAATCAGCCTGTAAGCAGGAGAACTCCCGGGTGGCTTGCCCTCCTTCAGGAGAAGGACAAGGTCCGCCCTTCGCCATTCCGGGGAAAATACGCCTTCTTCGAGGCACTTGGTAAACAAGTCATGGACTCGGCCAGGCTTTCGTCTGTGAGAGCCAGCACCCAGGCGCGGCCAGGAATGTTGTCGGGGCCGTGGGTTTTCCCCTTGGCCCCGAGCCTCTTCCTGACCCCGGCGAACGCGCCTGAATCCACCTCCAGATCCTCCGTCCAATCCCCATCCCCGAGTTCAGGGACGGGGATACTGGGGGCTCGTCACCCGCGCTGGGAAACAGCTCGTCGAGAACCCCCCAAGGACCTAGGGTCTAGGATTCGAGGACCCCCGTTGGTAAGGGCGCCCAAGGCCTGATCTTGCCGACCGTTTTTTTGCACGGGCGCCTTCACGAATATTCATCCAGCGAGTCCACCAGCTTTCGCCAGATGCTGGCCTTCGCCTCGCAGATGGCGGCTTTGAAGGCTTCTCGCGCTTGGTGATAGCCCTTCCTCGTCTTCGCTCCCCGTCGTCTTTGGTGCGCCGGGCCCGCGTATACACGCGTCTGGCGCGGACGGAGGCTCGCCGCAGAGCGGCGATTATATATTCTACTTCATGTACTGTATCTAACTGGCTAAACTTCAATTTTGAATAACTTCAGAACTGCAGAGAGTTTCAGCAAACAGTACAATGTGAGACAAATATTTTCCGACTTTTTGCCTACTTACAAACATTCAGTCAAATCGATGATTTATACGTGTACTTGCCTTGTGACTATCGAGTGGCTCGTGAATCGCATGCGAGGGAAAGATATAACAAGAATAATGCTAAGCGGAACGAGTTGAAAATCGGTGAAGTGTATTGATTTTGCCGAGCTCTGTAATATATTGCATTTTATTATATATATCTCTATTCTCATTTATTCAAGTAAATATTTTAAATAACCTATCGTATAACTTTGCACATTGATCGATAAAAAATATAAAAAAATATTTATTGACACTGAATAAATAATTTATATTTTAGATCTCTTTTAAGTGCAAAAACAAAAAGTTATAAATCTCTCAGTCATTATTTTATTTGATCACATTTACTAATATGTTACTTTTTATTATCGTACACGATGTAAAACCAGACGCGTACAATTATTATATATAAACTGTATACATGTACGCACACGTATACAAGCATGTTTCTTGTTATTTACGTAAGAATCTTGCGTTACGCGATACATGAGCTAATTTTACGGTAATGTATAACAAGAAACATAATGTATTAGGAGTATAAATAAGTTTCCGCCGTTTGACAAAAGATGGCCCCACCAGGTTATGTTGAAATTGTCAGATGTAAAACGTATTAGGGGCTTGCATGTATTCTGATCATTTTTTCACTTTAAAAAGGCATTTATTGAAAAAAATCGGTACAATATATTTCAATCAAAATATTTTCCATCATTTTCTACAACTTTTTCCCATCTTTCTGGCAACATGGCGATACCGTGTTGAAAGAACGATGTTGGTTCGGAAGCGATCCAATCATCGATCCATTTTCGCACTTCTTCAGCATTTCGAAACCGTGTGCCAGCCAAGCCATGCTGCATCGATCTGAACAAGTGATAATCAGAAGGCGCTATGTCTGGTGAGTACGCTGGGTGCGGCAGAACTTTCCATTCGAGCTGCAACAGTGTATCCTTCACAACTGTTGTAACGTGAGGTCTAGCGTTGTCATGCAAGAGGATGACTTTGCGTCTGTTACTCGCTATTGCTGGTCTCTTTTGCAACAATACGTCGTTCAATTTGTTCAATTGACGTCGGTAGACATCTGCAGTAACAGTTTCATTCGGTTTTAGCAGCTCGTAATACACTACACCGTGCTGATCCCACCATACGCACAGCAAGACTTTATGGCCATGAATATTTCTCTTTGGTGTCGATGTGGATGGCTCTTCTGGACTAACCCATGACTTTTTGCGTTTGGGATTGTTGTAGTAGATCCACTTTTCATCGCCAGTAACAATACGCCACAGAAAACTCTTCTTTTTTTGCCTGGCAAGCAATGAAACTGCGATGTTGAAACGGTTCGAAATGGCATTTTCAGTCAATTCGTATGGTATCCATTTTCCCTCCTTTTGGATCTTTTCCATCGCATGTAAACGTCTGGAAACAGTTGATTCATCAACTGCTAAGCTGTTTGAAAGTTCTTTGAGAGTTTGAGCTGAGTTTTCGTCCAATAAGTCTTGCAATTCGTTGTCTTCGAACTTTTTTGGTCCTCCAGGCCGTTCTTTGTCATTGACATTAAAATCACCACTTTTATACCGTTGAAACCAAAACCGACAATTGGGATATGATGGAGCAGCATCACCATAAATTCTAAAAAGTGTTTGATGGGCTTCGGCAGCAGATTTCTTCAAATCAAACAACAAAAGTAATGAATGTCGAAAATGCAATTTTGAGCGTTCCATGATTAGCGTCTGTATACACTGAATAACTCAATAATACTAAATGGTAAACTGTTATTTTATGTAGAGAAATGTGAAAACCATCGAATTTAACAGTTAGGTTAGGTTGTTTTACATTGATACTTCGCATTTTCACCAATATATGGCGCTGATCAAAATACATGCAAGCACCTAATAATATCGTAAGTTTGGACATCTGGTAACAACATAACCTTGAAGTATTAGTGACTCCGTATCAGCATCACATAATTTTTTCGTGCGAAAATGTCAAGTTTTGTGCAGAAAAAGCGTCATTTGCGAGAACTTTGGATTTACTTCTTTAATTTGAAGAAATCTGTAGCTGAGGCGCATCGATTGCTTGTAGAAGCATATGGCGAGACTGCTCTAAGTGAGAGAAGTTGTCGTGAGTGGTTTCAAAAATTTAAAAACGGTGAGTTTGATGTGGAAGACAAAGAACGTAGTGGAAGGCCGAAAGTGTACAAAGACACGGAATTGGAAGCATTATTGGAGGAAGATTCGTGCCAAACGCAAGAAGAACTTGCACTTACATTAGAAGTGACTCAACAAGCAATTTCACATCGTTTAAAATCGTTGGGAATGATTCAAAAACAAGGAAATTGGGTTCTATATGAACTGAAGCCGAGAGACGTTGAACGCCGATTTTGCACGTGTGAAATGCTGCTTGCCAGGCATAAAAGAAAGGGTTTCTTGCATCGTATAGTCACTGGTGATGAAAAATGGATCCACTACGATAATCCAAAGAAGAGAAAATCATGGGGCCCCATGGCTATGCTTCAACATCGACAGCCAAACCGAATATTCATGGAAAAAAACTAATGCTGTGTATTTGGTGGGATGAGCTTGATGTCGTGTATTATGAGTTGCTTAAACCGAGCGAAACCGTTACTAGAGCTCTCTACCGAACACAATTAATGAGATTGAGCCGAGCACTCAAGGAAAAACGCGCCCATTACTACTCCAGACACGACAAAATTATTCTCCTACATGACAACGCTCGGCCACATGTTGCAAAACCGGTTAAAACCTATTTGGAAACACTTAATTGGGAAGTCCTACTCCACCCACCGTATTCACCAAACATTGCCCCTTCCGATTATCACTTGTTCCGGTCGATGGCACATGGCCTGTCTAAGCAGCGCTTTACATCATATGAAGATATTATTATATAATAGATACTAAAAATTAAAGATACTAAAAATTGGGTCGATTCGTGGATAGCCTCAAAAGATGAAGAGTTCTTCCGACGTGGTATCCGAATGCTGCCAGAAAGATGGGAAAAAGTAGTGGCTAGTGATGGACAATACTTTGAATAAAACATAATGTACCGTTCTTTCACAATGTATTTCTAATTTTTGATAGAAAACGGCGGAAACTTATTTGTACTTCTAATAATATCTTACATTATATTACGTCATCTTTCTAATTGGCTTACGTGTTGCATAACTTAAAAGCATGAGGAGCTACGATAATATACATTCGTGTGGCCTAAGGCATCACGTGAAAGGAGGAAGATATAAGAAATCGGTCGTAAGAGATAAGACCGCTGCCGAAAAATAAACTCGTGTCAGCCACTGCGATTATCAGCTATCGGGTGGTGAGACAAAGACAAACATAGATTTGCTGTCCATCTTTGTCCATCTTATACCACTTGTAGCACGTAACAAAACATACTAGCATTTACCATACGCTGAATGCACGCTAGAGAAGATTTTCATTCCTGCCGCATTGCGGCTCCGCTGTCAACGCGAAGTTCTCTACAAAAAGATTAAGAGCCTTAATATGTAGCTGTTTTTTAATTGCAAATTTCTCGTAAATGAAAGCCTATGCACGCAAAACATTTTTAGGATCTTTATATATTCAACCATCCTATTCAAATGAAATGACTCATTCCATTATCGATTTTACATGCTTGCCATCTCTTTGTCAGTCAAAAGTTATTAAAAATATAGTATCTTGAAAATGAGTGAAAATAAAGAAAAAATTCAATACATTTAATATTTTATTATAAAAAAGGGAAGAATGTGACTCAGGCTGCTAAAATATTTGTGATGTTTATGGATATGATGCAGTATCAGTACGTGTGGTACAAAGCCGTTTTCAATCTGGAAATTTTTATGTCAAAGATGCACCTTGCTCTGATCGACCAATCGGAAAAGTCGATAAAATCATAGAAAAAATTGAGCAAAACCGGTATATTAGCAGTTATGATATTAGTAAGGAATTAAATATCGACCACAAAACAATTTTAAACCATTTGGAGAAGGCTGGATTAAAAACTCGATGTTTGGGTGTCACATGATTTAATAGCGAAAAATTTAATGGATCGAATTTCCATCCACCAATGAATCGTTGTGTAACGATACGTAGATCGTCACGCACCGAGCAGTGCAATATGCACCCCGCGAAACATCCACCGTACGCGAAGCGAGCAAGAGCGAGCGAGCGAAGCGTGTGGCGAGCGAGCGAGAACGAGCGAGCAGGTAGAACGAAGAGCGAGCGAGAACGAGCGAGCAGGTAGAACGAAGAGCGAGCGAGCATGCAATACGTGCGTGAAGGCAAGGTCCGCCTCGGCGCGCGCGGCATGTGGCCGTCTCATGCCCCTCCAGTATCACGAGACACGGAGTGGGAAAATATCGAGAGTCGCACGGGCGGCCGATATAAGGCGCTGAACGAACAGCGAGAGAGAGATTGAGACGCCTCATCTCGTACAGACGAGTCGTCTATCCGTCCGAGAGTTCTTCGGTACCAGAAGCGAGTGTTAACACCACCTCCTGGAGCGAGAGTTCTCGCCAATAATCACCATGTACAGTGTGCTCTATTTCTACCCGAAGCGAGTGTTCTCGCCACTACTTGGAAGCGAGTGTCCTCGTCGATCCCAGATCCACGTCGAGCGTGCTCAATATTAAATCTGAGTATTCTCGGTGCTTTCACTATCCCGTCCCTAGGGACAGCGATTCAGCGCAGGCCGGGTATTCCACGAACTCCGCTGCAACTACCGCGACCGTCATCCCTCCGCGACACGAGCAGCAATTAGCAAGCGGACGATCACTGCGAGATAACCGTCTACGCGTCATTTTATGAGCAGGTAACAGTCGGACCGAAAGGAATGGACCGTCCATCGGTTACCGCAAAGTATCTCACCTCGGCTGATCTTTTCCCATTGTAATTATGATCAATTTTTTAAGTAAAGCATCTATCTAAACATGTGAGTAAAATAAATTGAACGTGGTCCCTTCCCCGCATCCGGACTCCGGCGAGCTGTGTCTTGGCGGAGCTCTCTCGCGAAAATCAGTCGCGGGAAAGACCCGCTCGGACGCAACTTGGTGTCACATGGCGCCCGAACAGGGACCGGTATCGCGCTTAATTTAGGAAAATTCCGAGGTGGATATATTTTCTAAATAAAAAACTGTGAGTAGTATCCTAGAAGAGCATCACCTGGATACTCACGGGACGCTTGACGAGCTTAGAAAACGACTTAACACTTTCGTCATCAAAAATCCGGGATTAGAGTTAAAAACCCCGCTCGGCCTCAGTAGTTTTATTGACATCCGTCCGAACGCGGACCTAGCCGAGCCGGAAGAAAATGTCCTGACATCTGACGCGATGAACCTTCAGCACGAATCAGCCAACGTAAATTTGCCTTTGCGCCTGCCTCCCGGGGAGGTCGATGAAACCTTGACCGACCTGGAAAAAATGAATCAGATCCGGAAATGGGGTTGCCTCTTCGATGGTCGAGACCCGTAGGCATTCCTAGAACGTGGAAGAATTAAGTCGCATGCACGGTTAGCAGAAGGAATGTCTCCTGCTCGGAGATGCTAAAAGGCGACGTACTCTTATGGTATCGGAATAACCGAGATACCTGGACTCGGTGGCGCTCGATTTCACCGATGCCGTAAAGCGACAATACTTGTCGAACCGACACCGCACACAGCAGGAACGCTAAGCCTTAAGGCTCGACTACAATAGTTGTAAGAGTAAGGCTGTAAGGCTGTAACGTAAGTTGTCAGCGAATGAAAATATTTCATTTCGTGTCTTGCAACCTTACAGCCTTACTCTTACAACTAATGTAGACGAGCCTTTAGATCGACGGCAGAAAAATGGAGAACCGTTCCAGAAGTATGCCACGGCCCTCCTCATCCTGATGAGGAGCGCGGGAGGATTTACCAAACGACAGATCGAGCGGATCTACAACATGGATCCCGAATATAAATTGTATATGCATCTTATAGATATCACTAACCTCGCCAATCTGCAAGCTCGAGCTACCGAATACGAAGCGATTGTCCAGGAACGAAGCCGGGCAAAAGCCGACCGGCTGCCAACCATAGCTGCCACGGAATATAAACGAGACGAGTGTTGTTGGAAATGCAAACAATGCGGACGCACGTGTTTCCACTGCACTTGTCCGCCACGTAAGGTCTGCTCTCAGTGTGAGAAGGACAGCGTTCTCACCCGACAATGCCATCCGCAAGCGGGAAACGAGGAACGGACCGAGTAGACGATGGCTGCGCCTCGGTCCAGCAGTGTAAAATTTATTACATCCCATGGTCCTACACCACAGTGCGTCTGAGAGATACTTCCATAGTGACGCTAGGCGATTCGGGATCGTAGATTTCCTGTATCATCTCCGCCACCGCCGAGATCGCCCGCGCCTACGGATTCCAACCCGAGCTCGATCAAAGAGAGGTGCTATTAGCCGACGGGATCGTATGCGCCACACCGGGGAACATATGGCTTCCTATCCGTTTTGGGGCGAACCATTACCGGTATAAGTTTAAAATCTTGCCGGACTTAAACAACGCCATGCACATCGGGATCGATTTGTAGCGAAAAGCGGAAATATGGCTTCTGCTACCACCACTCGCCGTAAAATCGACGGCGACACCGATATGTAAACTGCAAGAAGGGTTGCGCCCGTGCACCCCTGCCGAGGATCGCCGCCTGGAGTATTTCCTCCGGATTGAACTGGCAAAATTCCAGAGCATTCAGGGACTCACTCCTGTCCTCAAACACCATATACACCTCAAAAGAGCACAACCGATCAAACAGCGGTACTGACCCCGGAACCCTGCAATGCAACAGATCATTGACCGAGAAGTCGAAGAAATGCTACAGGACGGAGTGATTGAGTCTGCAAAGAGTACGTGGAACTTTTTTTTTTTTTTTTTGATCACCCAGGAGAAACCCCTTATGGGTACCCTATAGCCTTGGGGGGGCCAGGGTTATGTGGGACTCGCACCCACTAAAACTCCTGGAGGAAGCCTCCGGCCGGACTTGATGCGAAGGACGGGGAACCGGTCCCCCATTCCCTCCCATCCGCCGCAGTCCACAAGGCCAAATCTAGCCTACACCTTCGTACCACTTTCCGCAGGGAATTAATGAGGGGGGGTAGTCATGAGAGGAAGGGAGAGCCTCCTATACCTCGCAAGGCAAAAGTATGACTCGATCGCCGTTCCCGTGCAATCCTGACTACCGTAGCCCTCACGCCGTCCCGGAAGGGGGAGTACTGCCAAGTTCCGCAGGAGGGAGAGCAAAGCTCTCCCCCCGCTTCACAAGTCCTCATCGCCGTTCCGGGAGGGTTACGCATCCCTGCGGATGTTGGATGCAGGCAGAGTGTGAATTAACACACTCCGCCTTATCCGGCCGTAATTGCCTGGCCGGCTCGAGGGAGGGGAGGGCCTCCAACCCCCCTCACTCGCCTCACCCCGGATGACCGGGGGTGGGGGGGCGGAGAAGTGGGCCCGGCCCCCACCGGATTGTTCCCATCTCCCCTTAAGTGGCGGCTCTCCCGAGCTCGAACGGGAAAACCCCCATCCGAGCAACGAGCTCGGAGAAACATCCCCGAACTACCGGAAGAGCATATCCGCTGCCGAAAGATCGGCAGGAGCCCCGATCCGCGTCCAACGGGGACCGCCACGAATGGTTATTCCCTTGGGCAGGGGATTTACACTCCCCCCGGTATGCGGAGGGCAGTCCTACACCCTTCAGGTCTAGGACCAACGAGGGCCACCGCAACGGCTACCCTCTTGGGCTCGGGTTTTACACTCCTCCCGGCAGTGACACGGGGGGCAGTCCCCTATCCTTCTGAACGCGGACCAGGGAGAACCCCGCCAATCCCCGCAGCGGAGACTCTTGCTACTCTTTCCGGGTGGCAATCTCCGGGGTCCAAGCAGGACAAGAGAGGGGCCCGGGCCCCCCTGCGGCACGCGGAAGGGGCCACACCGCCACCCTCCGCCATCTAGATCCCGGTACCCGCCCATAACTGGTGCGCCTAAGGGCGCACACCACTACCACCTTTGCGGCGGCTGGAATTCCCTCCCCCCCAGTTGTGGGCGTGGAAATGCGCCCACCCCCAACGGGTCCCTCGTTGGGGGAACACGTGGAGCTCCCCGGTGGTCGTAGAAGAAGAGTGGCGGCCACCGTTTCTGCATTGACTTCCGAAATGTCAACGAGGTCTCCGAAAAGGCTGCCTATCTTCCGTCGCAAATAATCGCCACCCTTAACAAGCTGTGGAGAGCGAAATATTTATCTACAATAGACCTAAAAAATGGACATTGGCAGGTTCCTTTGCACCCTGAGAGTCGGCCTATCACTGTCTTTACCGTGCTGGGAAAGAAGCTGTTTCAATTTCGAGTAATGCCTTTCAGTCTGCACTCGGCGCCCGCAACGTTTTAGCGATCGCTGGATAGTGTCTTAGGCCCGGATCTCGAACCTTCCGTTATGGTATATCTCAATGATATTATCGTTATTAGCAAAACCTTCAAAGAGCATCTCCAGACGCTTACGGAACTATTCCGCCATCTAAGGGCGGCCAAACTTCGCCCCAACCCAGACAAATGCCGATTCTCCGTGGAGCAATTCAAATATCTAGGGCATATTGTGAACCAGAAGGGAATACACATCATCCCGGAAAAAACACGCACTATTACCAAGTAGCCCGCATCGACCATAATACGAAAAGTGCGGTAGTTCCTAGGACTCGCGTCATGGTACAGACGCTTCGTTCCTGAATTCGCCTCAGTCGCAGCCCCATTAACTCTTAACGCTCACTAACACTTAACGCTTAACACGGAAAAACATCCCATGAAGATGGGCTACTGAAGAGGAGAATGCATTCCAGATTTTGAAGCGCACTGAATTCCGCTCCGATCCTGGCCTGCCCTGATTTTATATGACGGTTTATTCTGCAAACTGACACCAGCGCTCAGGGCTTAGGGGCGGTCCTGTTTCAGAATTTTCCTGAGGGCGAACGAGTAATTGCTTACGCCAGCCGCACTCTGAACCTGGTAGAGAAAAACTACAGTGCCACCAAAATCGAATATCTAGCGGTTCTTTGAGGAGTTCAATGCATGCGAGCCTACTTGAAGGGGTATCAATTTACCGTTGTTACAGACCATCAATCCTTCTAATGGCTGCAAAAATTAGATTCACCCACCAAAGAAGACTGGGGCGATGGGCGTTTGAGTTACAACTGTATGATTTTTATATTCAATACCGCAAAGGAAGCCTGAATACCGTCGCCGACGCATTATTTCGCCGACCTGAAATGAGTGAGGTTACGACCGGGACAACGCACATGGTACCGCTGCCTGCAAAGTAACGTGCAAGCTCAGCCCGAGCAATATCTCGATTTCATGATACGACACGATAAACTGTACTGTCATATACTGCACGACTTAGATTTTAAGGAAACTCCAGCAAATACCCAATGGAAATTATGCGTACCGAAAGAAAGGCGCGACATTCTGGCACAGCACCACGATGCTCCCACCGCAGGCCACCTTGGGATTACGAAGACGATCGCACGCATGGCTCCCAAGTACTATTGGCCAGAGATGTTTAAAGACATCGCCCGATATGTGTGCAGTTTCACTACTTTATGCTTGGCGCATAAAGTCGCGCAGAACAAGCCAGCGGGTTGCACGCCACCGTCAGAGGGCCATGGGAACAAGTAACTATAGACTTAATGGAACTACTCCCACGCTCCTCAAACGGACACCAATGGCTATTGATGATGCAGGATCGGTTCTCAAAATGGGTCGAGTTAACACCCCTGCAAAGGGCCACAGCAGAGGCCATCGCCACGACATCCTGTACCGGCACGGATGCCCGAAGAGTATCGTATCCGACAATGGGACTCAGTTTAAATCCCGGTCATCCGGACAGGTCACTCGACTCCTGGAGGAATACGGGGTGCACCATCAGACCACCCCGGTGCATGTACCCCACTGCAATCCCGTGGAACGAATCGGACTATAAAAACTATGATCGTACAATATATCGATCAAAATCAGCGATGGGACGAGGAAATCCCAACGCTCCACTTCTCATATAATTCCGCCTGGCATGAGACAACTGGTTTCCCTCCTGCTTATTTGAATTACGGACGGGCACCCAAACCGACACGACACGAGCAAGAACAGAAAACCGTTACACCGACCGGCGATTAATTATCACGACAATTGCACGTGGCATTCGAAGTCGTAAAAATAAATCTCGCACACGCTTTCCAAAAATAAGAAAAATATAATTTGCGACGACGCGACTGGAAGACGCGGCTCGGCGAAACGGTTTGGAAAAAGGAGTACCCCCTGTCGAAAAAGCCGAAGCCTTTAACGCTAAGCACGCGCCGCGTTACTCGGGGCAATACACGATTCAAAAAATTGTATCTCCGATGATCGTTGATTTAAAAGATGCGCAAGGACGTTGGTATAGGCAGATACATATTGGGTGTGTGAATATGACTCCGTCCTTTTTTTAAAATAAAACACATTTGCTTGTTTAGAAAATTAAAGAAAAGTTTATTGGAAGTATGCTCCATCTGCAGCTTCAACCTTCGCTCATCTTTCAGGTAATTTATGTATTTCTTGCCTGAAGAAATCCTGATCTTTTGAGCTGATCCAATTATCAAGCCACATTTTGATACTTTCATATGAAGTGAACCGTTCTCCCGTAAGATCTGACTGCATCGTCCGGAATAAGTAGTAATCTGAAGGAGCTATGTCTGGCGAATATGGCGGGTGGAGTAGCACTTCCCAGTCTTGTCCATCTAAATATCTTTTCACGACTTCTGCGGTATGCGGTTTGGCATTATCATGCTGAAGAATTAATTTGCTGTGCCTATTCACCCATTCTGGCCGTTTTTCTTCTATGGCTCGCTTCAAACGCATTAGTTGTCGTCGGTAAACTTCTCCTTTAATAGTTTGGCAACAATCCTCTGTCAATAATGCTTCCAATTCAGCATCTTCAAATTTTTTTGGTGGTTTCCCATGTTTTCTGTCCTCAGTTCCAAAATCATTATTTTGAAATCGCCGAAACCATTCCTTACAAGTTGTACCAGATGGAGCATGATCACCGTAAGTCTCCACAAGCAAACGATAAGTTTCCGCTGCACTTTTCTTTGCAATAAAATAGTGTAATAATACTTCCCGCAAATGATGTTTGTTTGGAACGAAAACCGACATTTTCAAGTAGGGTAAAACACTTGTTGCTTACACTTAAACCAAATTTCACGTAGTGCGTTTGAATGTTGACATGAAGTATTATCGAATACAAGTGTTATTAGTACACGTTAACAATACTAAAAGCAACATCTGTTGAGAAAGGGCGGAGTCATATTCACACACCCAATATACAAGACTTGAAGAAAGTACATTCACCCGATACCGAACAATAATAAGATCGTCTAGGAAATACGCGGCGAACAATAGGAGTCACGAGTATATAAGCAACATCAAAATCGCGCTCACTCTTTTTCGATTGAGATGGAACTCCACGATATCGAGGAACTCTTGCGCGAAATTCCGGCCGATGCTCCGTTCAACTGCGTGTGGAACAAAATAGGCACCGACGCGATGCCCCGGAACTCGGCGACCGCGGCCAACAGGAAACCGCTGATACAACCTTGCAAGAAGGACGCACGACAGAGGGTCGGGCCGAACGCACGAGCCGGGCTCATCGAGCTGTTCGGCGACGATCTCGCCGACCTCTGCGACGAAGCTAGCACCAGCGGAACGACCCAGCGGCAACAGGGCACCTCCCAGAAGGACGCCGCCGCGGGTCCCAGCCACCAAATAACTGCGACAAAATGCAACGCCAGCCGACCCGACCCAGATCACCTCCGACGACGCGTAAACCGATCCCACGTAACACCCGCTAGCGCATCGTCACCATCGACGGCTATCCGCCCACCCTGGCCATACCGCTGTGCAACCACCGAAGATAAGAGCCCGCGACGTGAAAATGACATCATCACCGGCAAAACGGCTAGCCGGAGGACGGTGCGGGAGTCCGAGCGCTGCCCAGATCCGACCCGACGCCAACAGTGCCTCGTACACCCTGCACCACGCCACCGAGCTTAGTCGCCCTAGCCCTAGGCATCACCGTCGACGTGGCATACTACGCCTGTTACTGATCGCATAGGTACAAAGCGCGAGTCGCTAGGGGGCAATAGATCATCCGATGTAATACTGATTTTTCATTGCGCTCTGTCAAGAAAATGAAGTAAGAAAATATATTACCAGGAAGCCGTCTATACCCGATATTTTCCCAAGCGAACCAAGGGGGGGAGATATAACGATACGTAGATCGTCACACACCGAGCAGTGCAATATGCACCCCGTCCGTGGAATATCCACCGTACGCGATACGCGAAATGAGCAAGAGTGAGCGAGCGAAGCGTGCGGCGAGCGAGCGAGAACGAGCGAGCGAGGAGAACGAAAAGCGAGCAAGCACGCGACACGCGCGTGGAGGCAAGGACCGTCTCAGCGCGCGCGGCATGCGGCCGTCACGTGCCCCTTCAGTATCACGAGACACAGAGTGGGAAAATATCGAGAGTCGCACGGGCGGCCGATATAAGGCGCTGAACGAACAGCGAGAGAGAGATTGAGACGCCTCATCTCGTACAGACGAATCATCTATCTGCCCGAGAATTCTTGGATACCCGAAGCGAGTGTTCTCGCCACCTCCTGGAGCGAGAGTTCTTGCCTATAATCACCATATAAAGTGTGCTCTATTTCTACCCAAAGCGAGTGTTCTCGCCACTACTTGGAAGCGAGTGTCCTCGCTTCCCAGATCCACGTCGAGCGCGCTCGATATTAAACCTGAATATTCTCGGTGCTTTCCCGTGGGTGCCATCCCGTCCCTAGCGACAGCGATTCAGCGCAGGCCCGGTATTTCGCGAACTCCGTTGCAACTACCGCGACCGTCACTCCTCCACAACACGAGCGGCGAATAGTAAGCAGGCGAACACTGCGAGATAGCCTACGCGTCGTTTTATGAATGAGTCACGGTCGGACCGAGAGGAACGGACCATCCACCGGTTACCGCAAAGTATCTCGCCTCGGCTGACCTTTTCTCATTGTAATTGTGATCAATTTTTTAAGTAAAGCATCTATCTAAACACGTAAATAAAATAAATTGAGCGCGGTCCCTTCTCCGTATCCGGCGAGCTGTGTCTCGGCGGAGCTTCCTCACGAAAATCAGTCGCGGGAAGGACCCGCTCGGACGCAACCAGGCGTCACAGTTGTTAAAACGAAACGAATTCGAACTATTTTTTAAACGGCTTATTATAGGCGATAAAAATTGGATCACGACAATAATGTACGACAATAATGTACGACAATAATGTACGAAGAAGATCATGGTCGAAGCAAGGTGAAGCTCTGCAAATGGTGGCAAGCCAGGATTGACGCCAAGAAAAGTGATGCTTTGTGTATGTTGGCATTGGAAAGGAATCATTCACTACTAGCTGCTGCTGCCCGGTCAAACGATTGATTCTAATTGCTACTGTCAATAACTGGAAAGATTACGCCAAGCAATCGAGAGAAAGCGACAAGAATTGATCAAAAGGAAAGGCGTCATCTTCCATCACGACAACGTCAGAATCCACACATCTTTGGCAACCCGTCAAAAATTGAAAGAACTTGGCTGGGAAGTTTTGATACATCCACCGTATAGTCCTGAGTTTGCACCATTAGACTATCTATCTGTTTCGGTCTCTACAGAACTTTCTTAATGGTGCAAAATTGACTTCAAAAGAGGTGTGTAAAAATCACTTGTCCCAGTTTTTCGCCCAGAAATTACAGTTCTACAATGATGGGATTATGATTTTATCTCAAAAATGGCAAAAGGTGGTCAAACAAAACGGCATATATTTGGTTTAATAAACTTCATTTACAATATGAAACAACTTGTTTCACTTTTGCACTAAAATACGAAGGAACTTTTTCCACAACTAAATATATGTATAACTATGTATATACAGGATGTACAAAAAGTATCAAAACCCCTTAATATCTTGGAAAATATGCATTTTAGAAAAAATGTTTCATACAGAATTAGTAGGATTTTATAAGGCGCATTATATGGCAACATTATTATGACCTTGAATAGCGTTGTCAAGGTCACGTGAAGGTCATCTTAAGTTTCTTAAAAAGAACCTCCCTATTTTTCATTACATATTCTTATAGTTTGTGCGAAAATCCTATTTCCAATTTTAACATTAAACTGGCACATTGCCAAACTATTAATGGCCAGCAATTTGAGCATATATTATGAATACAAACGCTCAGAAATATATAGCGGTATTTACGCACACTTAAATAAAAATATATATGTATGTATGTACTGTGCATTTCATCGATTCGTTCCCTGAGGGGGGAAATGGTAGTCCCTCTCTCTGGTACGTTATTGCGCGCCAGTTCTCGGCGGCCGATCGTCCGATCGCCCAACTTATCGATGACTTTACCGATATTGAAATGGTAACACGAGCAGCAAGAGAGTAAATGTTGCATCGATAAAGACATATGTGTGTGAGAAAGCGGGAAAGTATAAAGATTGCCACGTTTATTTAGAGGACTATTGATGCACACTAATCATGTGTTTCTTGTTAAATCAATAAAAAATTAAAAACCAAATATCAAACGGCTCTTTTCAGAACCACTCAAATATTTATTACGAAAGGAACACTTCCGTGTGCGCATGATTTCAATAATAAAAGAATTTAATGTTTTCAATCAGCGTCACATATATGCAACGCATCGATCTCTCATTTAGATCTAATATCGCATACATGTGACGGTGATAAATTTTTTTCTCGTGTCTATACTATTTTACGAATTCTATTTAATATTATTACGTAATACTAATCTATTTACTATTATTGCGTAACAAGAAACATACGATTAGTGTGCGGCAATAGTCCTCTAAATAAACGTGGCAGTCCTTATATCCTTCTCCCGTTTTCTCACACATATGTCTTTATCGATGCAACATTTAATCTTTCGCTGCTCGTGTTACCATTTCAGTGTCCGTAAAGTCGATAAGTTGGACGGTTGGGCGGTTGGCCGCTGAGAGCTGGCGCGCAATAACGTGTGACGGTAACGCCTTCCCAGGACCGATTCGGTACGGTGCGATCGGTCGCACACCGTCGCGCCCGGCTCGCCGTTTCCGCGACGTTTCGCTCGCCGCCGCACTGGTGCGTTACTCAGTTGAAGGAAGGAAGGTGCTTGTAAGAAATTTGTACTCGCGTTTTGTATGTTGAAATGTTTGGTGCGCCCTGCGAGGCGAGCCGTTTATTTAAAAGACGTTCTATGATAAGTATGAATGTATGTGGGCGGGCTCGTTGGTACGGTTCGGCGCCGACGATGCGCATTCCTCTGTGCTCATAATTTCAGCCGCGAGGGACGGTCCATTATTCGCAGGGTCAGAGAGGATGTCCAGCTGCCTCTTGGTGATCCGTTGTCCCCGGCCACGAGTCCTGTCGAGGACGGCTTATGCTAGTTCCTATCTATTGGGTGAGTGCAAAAGTTCATGCGGAGTTTGTGAGTAAAAGTCACACAGTGATTAGGCAAACAAAAATCTTTATTCAATCAATGATATATTCTCCATCGTTTTCTATAATCTTTTCCCAACGTTCTGGCAGCATACGGATGCCTCGATCATAAAAACTGCGCGGTTTAGATTCGAAGAACGAAGAGACGCCGTTTTTTAAGGCCTCCAAAGAGTCAAAGTTTTTTCCATTTAAATAATTTTGCAATGACCGGAACAAGTGATAGTCAGATGGTGCGATATCAGGAGAATACGGTGGATGCGTTAAGACATCCCATTTCAGGCTCTTCAGTTTGCGCAGTCTTTTTCGAAACGTGTGGTCTGGCGTTGTCGTGATGAAAGACGACTCCCTTGCGATTTGACAAAATCGGACGTTTCTCTTTTATTTCTCGATTCAGATTGGTTAATTGGCGACAGTACTTGTCCGAATCAATCGTTTCGCCAGCGGGGAGACGCTCGAAATAGATTATGCCCTTGCAATCCCACCAAACAGAGAGCATCACCTTCATCGGGTGCAAACTGGCCTTTGGCATTGCGTCACCATGCTCACCTGATTGTTTCCATGTCCGTTTGCGCTGAACATTGTTGTAGAGGACCCATTTCTCATCGCCCGTCACTAGTCGATCCAAAAACGACTCGTTATTGAGCCGCCCGAGTAAAGAAACGGCTGCAGAAATTCGCTTGATTTTGTTCTTCTCGGTCAGCAAATGGGGCACCCATATATCGAGCTTCAAATCGAATCCCATCTTTTTTAAACGCCGAAAAGCGGTTGATCGGTCAACGTTTAGTGCTGTAGCAACTTCTTCTGTTGAAATTCGCGGATTATTGAGCACTAAAGTACGCAAAACATCGTCATCAATGTCAGAAGGTCGACCAGAGCGTGGCTCGTCTTCAAGGTTAAATTCTCCTCGCCGAAATTTAGCAAACCATTTTTCCACAGTTCGTTTAGCTAGTGCTTCATCCTGATAAACATCCTGAATGTTTTTTACGGCTGCGGCAACGTTTATTCCCTTCCGAAACTCGTAAAGCATAACATGCCGTAAATGCACCTTATCGATACTCATTTTTAAAGTGATATTTCTCGAAGCAGTTTGTATGAAAACAAATGATTTTTTTTTTAATAACTCATCCAATAGATAATTTGGAAATGGGTTATTCCGGTTGGCTTATCCGCCGGTTAATGGCCGGTCAACACTGACGAACGAGCACTTGCACGTCTTCACACACCGAATGTAGAAAATTTGTCTGTGTGGGTGGCTAATTGCTGCCGACACAGACGGACGAGCACTGGTAAATTCCGTGAACAGAAACTCAAAAACTATTCTATGTCGGTGGCGAGCTGCTGCCGACATAGACGGACGAGCACTGGTATCCGCGAACAGAACTTAGAAAATATTCTATGTCGATGGCTGACTGCTGCCGACACAGACGGACGAGCACTTATATTCGCGAACAGAAATTAGAAACTATTCTACGTCGGTGGCGAACTGCTGCCGACGCAGACGGACGAGCACTTGCATTCGCGCACAGAAACTTAAAAATATTCTGGGCCGGCGGCTAATTGCTGCCGACACAGACGGACGGGCACGTATAAATCCGCGAACAGATACTTAGAAATATTCTGTGCCGGTGGCTAACTGCTGCCGGCACAGACGGACGAGCGCGTATAAATCCGCGAACAGATACTTAGAAATATTCTATGCCGGTGGCTAACTTCTGCCGACACAGACGGACGAGCACGTATAAATCCGCGAACAAATGCTTAGAAATATTCTGTGCCGGTGGCTAATTGCTGTCGACACAGACGGACGAGTACGGTAAATTCACAATGCCGGTCGGTTGACGAGGCTCGGCTGCCGGATCTTGTAAAATTTCTTAATGGTTCGGTACGGTGCTTGGAAGCTTTACTCACCGGCGGATGCCTTTGCCTTCGTCGACTTCTCTTCACAGTTCTCGCTGGTGCTCTTCTCGGTAGCCGATCTTGCTCTTGGGCGACTGACTGACTGTCTGTCTCGATCTCTGCTCGAGAGAAGGTTATATACCCTTAATTCCTCTCGACGATCAGTGACCGATAATCGGGGGGCTAGTTCCCCCCGATTTCTCGGAAATTGGCGCATGCGATTTGCACGAATTACCCCTTATGGGGAACCGATTTTCTCCGACCGTTTCGCCGAATTCGGCTTTTTCCGGCGGTATGTCGGGTTGCCGCAGCACGGGTGTTCGGTGCTGTCGGGGGCGCGCGGCGGTGTTTGCTCGTGTGACGACCGGTGTTCATCGCCAACACGACAGTAACGAGGGTAAAATACTCCTCGTTACAAACATGCTAGAAAAGGGGACCTCATTTCCTCTCTCACGGAACGAATCAATGAAATGCACTGTACACACGAGGGCATACGTCGCGCGCCCACGCGCGCGCATACATACATACACGCACATACGCACATATAAAAGAGGTATAAATCTGACCATGCAACTTCTACGCGGTACACCTTAGATAATGCTAATTAACTTAGGTAATGTTAACTGATCGGCGTTATTGCAAGTTTAAAATCTTGTAACTCGAAAAATATCTAACGGAAGAACATTTAATTACAGTATTTTGGAAAATCCTCAAGATACCAGATATGTCGGTAATTACTTTCCGGTTTTTGTAACAGATGTCACTAGCCATAAGTATGCAATGTTATGATTTGATACATATGTCATTTTATTTTACTGACATTAACCTCAAAACTATACAAGTTACGTTCCGCCAAAATAACAGCGTTAGAGATTAATAATTTTTTGAAAATGTCGAGTTTTGTGTCTGAAAACGTGCATTTGCACGCATTACTTTTCTTGTTTAATCAAAAGAAAAAAGCCGCTGAAAGTCATCGTTTGCTGGTAGAGACTTACGGTGAGCATGCTCCAACCATAAAAACATGTGAAACGTGGTTTCGACAATTCAAATGTAGTGATTTCAACGTTCAAGACAAAAAACGTCCTGGTAGGCCGAAAACGTTTGAAGATGCGGAATTGCAGGAGTTATTGGATGAAAACCCAACACAAACTCGAAAACAATTGGCAGAAAAGTTGAATGTGAGCCGAGCAATTTCTGAACGATTACAAGCGATGGGAAAGATCCAAAAGATGGGAAGATGGGTGCCACATGAATTGAATGACAGGCAATTGGAAAATCGAAAAATCGTCAATGAAATGCTGCTTCAAAGGTATGAAAGGAAGTCATTTCTGCATTGAATAGTAACGGGTGATGAAAAATGGATTTATTTCGAAAATCCCAAGCGAAAAAAATCAAGGTTATCACCTGGCGAAGGCGGCCCATCGACTGCAAGGCCAAATCGCTTTGGTCGCAAGACTATGCTCTGTGTCTGGTGGGACCAGGTTAGTGTCGTATATTATGAACTGTTGAAACCTGGAGAAACAGTTAATACTGATCGCTACCAATAACAAATGATCAATTTGAACTGTACATTGATCGAAAAACGTCCACAATACGCTCAAAGACATGATAAGGTGATTTTGCAGCATGACAACGCGTCGTCTCATACAGCAAAACCAGTTAAAGAAGTGTTGAAATCACTTGGATGGAAAGTTTTATCGCAGCCGCCGTACTCTCCAGACCTGGCTCCATCCAACTACCACCTTTTCGCATCGATGGGGCACGCGCTTGCAGAGCAGTACTTCGTCGATTTCGAAGAAGTTAAAAAATGGCTCGATGAATGGTTTAGCTCAAAGGAGAAACAGTTCTTTTGGAATGGCATCCATAAATTGCCTGAGAGATGGGCAAAATGTATAGAATCAAATGGCCAATACTTTGAATAAATATATTTTAACTATTCATTGTAAATAACGTGTTTTCTTTAGCGAAAAAACCGCAAAGGAATTACCGACACACCTGGTAAGCTACAAGAATATACAGGGTGCACGATTTATCTGAAGACATTGAAATATCTCGAGAACTATGTATTGGATAAAAAGAAGTGGTTAATGAAAGTTGTTAGTCTCGAAGGGGGACATCCAATGATACCAAACTCGACCTCCCACCCCACCCCCTGGGGTGGGGGTTGGGGGCAACTTTGAAATCTTAAATGGAAACCCCCATTTTTTACTGCAGATACGGATTCTACGCCACAAAATACGTAAATTTTGTCCGAAACTTTTTTTGATTCGTGATAGATGGCGCTGTAATCGCAAAAAATTATATTTTCCGCAATTCTCCAGAAATGATCATTGGATTGAGAAATAAAAAATACCTGTTCAATATTTTTAACACTAGATTTACGGATGTTGATTATATACCTATTTTTACTGAAGTGAGCCAATTTGACTCATACAAGAAAATTGAAGTTTTTTGCAAAGAAAATAGTTCCAAATCAATTTAAATGAAATGTTTATTATCAAAAAATTCATGGAAAACATTTTTTACATATAAACTCTGTTTTTGAAACACATTTTCCGCAAACATTTCTATTACATTTAGCACAATGGTTTCTACATCTGTTTCTTTTGCATGATTGTTGAACTTGACAATTCTTCCGTGCGTCAGTAGCATGAATTTCTGTCATTGGAATGGAAGTGTTCTCGACTTCTTCTCTATATTTACTTCTTAGCTCTTCAGCCAATTGGAAAATAAAATCTTTTCGTGAAATATTTACTTGAGTCGTCTCTTTATACAGAATCCAAGCATTGATAGCTGCTAAATCTAAAATGTTGTAGAAAACTTGTAGAGGCCATCTGCGTGAACTTGCTTTAACGCTATATTTTCGGGCCATTTGGTCAAGTACATCAACGCCATACTTGGTGCTATTATAATAGGTTACTGTTTCTGGAACAAGTTTTTTATTTTTTTCAATTGTTATATTTTTATGTTTTGTACTTAGTAGTAAAACTTTTTTATTAGGCTTGCTTTTATAAATGGTCAGGGTACAATTCTCAGATCTATACAGTTTTGTAGAAAACTGTGTCATTTTATCTTTCTTGGCTTTCGCAATTTTAGGTAATTCTTTTCGGTTTGCACGTATAGTGCCAACCAAAGTAGTTTTCTTTGCAAGTAACTTTTTTGCAAGTGAAATGCTAGTAAAAAAATTATCTGTGGTAATATTTCGTCCACAGCCTAAATATGGCTCTGCAAGCTTAGTTACTACAAATTCGCTCAAGGGAATGTTTGATCCTCGGGTTTCATCCTTGCCCAAGTACGGAAAACCGTTTACAAGATATTTGCTTCTAACATCGGATGCCAGCCAAAATTTGATGCCGAATTTATCCGGCTTATTCGGCATGTACTGCGTAAATCGGCATCTAGCTTTAGTAGGGAATAATTGCTCATCGATCGTTATGTTTGCGTCAGGTTTGTAACAAGCCTGACTATTCTCTATAAATTTTTCCCATATTTTTGAAATCAAGGCAAATTTGTCTGTCTTCAGTCTTTCACTGCGTTCATTTTTTTATCAAAACGTATGAACCGAAGTATGTCTATAAATTTATCTCTAGACATTGTCTGGGCGAAAAAAGCCGGACCCCACTTCGCAGACCACAAATATGAACACTTCAAATTTTTTGCCTCATATGCTCCTCTAGCAAATAAAATTGCTACAAAGGCCCACAATTGTGATTTTGTAACCGTCCATTCCTTATTATTCAAAACTTGACGAGCTTCGAGTTCGGTACATGATTTTATATACGCCATCATACCTTCGTCAATTATCAAATTGAATGCGCTACTTGCCGAACCAAGCATAATATGCCTTTTAGCATAGGCAGTTGGACCAGAAACGTCTTTGAATATGGTATAAATCGGTGATCTACCTACGTTTCTGCCTTCGTTCAATGTTTCCCATAAAGTCCCATCAGCAGCTTTTTCGGCTGAAATTTCTTTATCAGAAGATGTATCGATAGCGTCTAAATCATTTTCAGTTTCAGAATCAGAAATAACTCTAGCTCTTTTTTTACTAGGAGCTGTGTAACGAAAAATTTCATCTTCGCTTTCGGTTTCAGAATCAGAAACAACCCTGGCTTTTTTTTGTTAGGAGCTATATAACAAAGATCTTCATCTTCACTGCTTGAAGATTCAATTTTATTGACTTCCTCCTCTAATTCAATTTCGTTATCACATTGGTCTATATCAATTGCATCCGATTCATTATCTGATTGGTCTTTCTTTATTTTGATTAGTTTTTCCAACAAAAGACAATTTTTCTGATATTTTCCCATAATAGAAACCCTAGATAACCAGATAAAATAAATATCAATTGTAATACCTTTTACAAATAAATTACAAAATTACCTTTGTGGATCAAATTTTTCTGGCAAAAAATGAATTTTATAAAATTATAAATTATATATTACTTCACTGCACTGCTCACACGCGATGTATAAATCGAAATGATGACAGAAGTGGGTAATAATGTAGCGGAATAGCGAAAACAAGTGACAATGGCTCCCACATACACACAAATATTGTATGTGAGGAATGCCAAATGAGAAGAGAAACAAATCACGTGCGACTTGACTGTTGCCCAGGCCTGATAGGACCAATAAATTTCATGTTATGCGATTAACTGTTAAACCATTCTATGAGTCAAATTGGCTCACAACCGTGAAAATAGGTATACCACATTCGATAATGCGAAATGAAGGGGTCTGCGGGGAAGAGGAATGAACGTTTACATATATTTCATTACTTAACTAAAAACCAACGTATGTTTTTAAAAAGTAATATTAAAG
This sequence comes from Harpegnathos saltator, assembly GCF_003227715.2. Lineage (NCBI taxonomy): Eukaryota > Metazoa > Arthropoda > Insecta > Hymenoptera > Formicidae > Harpegnathos > Harpegnathos saltator. Next base: position 97,339 of record NW_020229893.1, read on the forward strand.
TTTTATATATATATAGTGATCAAATTTTTAATGAGTCAAATTGGCTCGGTCCGTAAATCTAGTGTTAAAGAACATAATAAAAGTTATTCCCCCCATCCTCTCGGGGTAGGGTGGGGTGGTATCGTTCAAATCTCAAATGGGAACCCCGAATCGAAGAGGGAACTGCTCGACGCGCTACTGTGGGTGTATGGCGAACTACGGCTTCTTATAAAAGGCAGTGCAATGCGGTCAGAGCTCACTTTTATTATGTTCTTTAAAAATTATTATTATTATTATTATTATTATTTATTTTATTATGTTCTTTTATTATGTTCTTTAAAAATATTGAACAGGTATTTTTTATTTCTCAATCCAATGATCATTTCTGGAGAATTGCGGAAAATATAATTTTGCGATTACAGCGCCATCTATCACGAATCAAAAAAAGTTTCGGACAAAATTTACGTATTTGTGGCGTAGAATCCGTATCTGCAACAAAAAATGGGGTTTCCATTGAAGATTTCCAAAGTTGCCCCGACCCCCACCCCCAGAGGGTGGGGTGGGAGGTCGAGTTTGGTTATCATTGGATGTCCCCCTTCGGACTAACAACTTTCATTAACCACTTCTTTTTATCCAATACATAGTTCTCGAGATATTTCAATGTCTTCAGATAATCGTGCACCCTGTATATTTGGCTATTATAATACTTAAAAATCGTATTAAGAACATGTTAATAAATCGAAGGATTAATTAAATGTAAAGGAACTTAAAAAATTATACTGATTGAATCCCGTACAACACACGATATCCTATGGATGTCTTTGGGACCTCTTCGGGAGATCTGTGCTGTCTGGTATTATAGAAAGCTATCAAGTAGAAGTAAACATTACTCTGTAGTAACGTTTCAAATATTTCGCGTATGGGGCTAATTTATCGAGTTTTTTCGTTCAACTCTGTTGTCAACGTTGTCAAATCTAAAAGCTCTCATTAATATTGAAATCTTTTTTTGACATAGCTATACGAAAAAACGGAGGCGCTAAAGGATCTTTTGCCCAAAAATCATTAACATTTAAATGACATGTTTAAATACGCCTATGTACCAAAATTCCGAAAAGAGCTCGGATTTCAAATATTCGCCGTATTTCTATCATTCATAATCTGTATAACTAGTTTTGAAATGACTTAATTGTACATTAGTACATTTCTACAATAATGTTAATCATGTCCGTTGTAAAAGAACATTTCCCAACATTGTAGAGGTGTTGAACAGTTT